>NW_022262376.1:45000-56818 GCF_002021735.2 Oncorhynchus kisutch | reverse complement strand
ATATTTTTAATTTTGGGTTACCGCTTGTATAGCAATCAGTATCCATCGTGAAATGTCAAAGTGTCCATAATGCACTCAGGTCGCCCCGACAGAGAGAGGGCCGTAGTAGGGTGTTTCATAGCGGGCATTAATATCAGAATGACCTTAAATGCATTTAGGACCATATTTGAATTTTTGGGTTACCAGATGCACGTTTTCAATCACCAGGTGCACGGTTTCAATCACCAGGTGCACGGCTCTATTTCCTCCTCCAGCACTTGTCAAACAGTCCATAAAGCACCCAGGACGGCCCTGAGTGAAAGAGGGCCGTAGTAGGGTGCTCCTATAGCGGGCATTAAAATCAGAATGACCGTTAAATGCATTTATGACCATATTTGTGTTTTGGGTTACCGCTTGTATAGCAATCAGTATCCATCGTGAATTTCAAAGTGTCCATAATGCACTCAGGTCGCCCCGACAGAGAGAGGGCCGTAGTAGGGTGTTTCCATAGCGGGCATTAATATCAGAATGACCCTTAAATGCATTTAGGACCATATTTGAATTTTTGGGTTACCAGATGCACGTTTTCAATCACCAGGTGCACGGTTTCAATCACCAGGTGCACGGCTCTATTTCCTCCTCCAGCACTTGTCAAACAGTCCATAAGCACCCAGGACGGCCCTGAGTGAAAGAGGGCCGTAGTAGGGTGCTCTCTATAGCGGGCATTAAAATCAGAATGACCGTTAAATGCATTTATGACCCATTTGTGTTTTTGGGTTACCAGATGCACGGTTTCAATCACCAGGTGCACGGCTCTATTTCCTCCTCCAGCACTTGTCAAACAGTCCATAAAGCACCCAGGACGGCCCTGAGTGAAAGAGGGCCGTAGTAGGGTGCTCCTATAGCGGGCATTAAAATCAGAATGACCGTTAAATGCATTTATGACATATTTGTGTTTTTGGGTTACCAGATGCACGGTTTCAATCACCAGGTGCACGGCTCTATTTCCTCCTCCAGCACTTGTCAAACAGTCCATAAAGCACCCAGGACGGCCCTGAGTGAAAGAGGGCCGTAGTAGGGTGCTCCTATAGCGGGCATTAAAATCAGAATGACCGTTAAATGCATTTATGACCATATTTGTGTTTTTGGGTTACCGCTTGTATAGCAATCAGTATCCATCGTGAAATTTCAAAGTGTCCATAATGCACTCAGGTCGCCCCCGACAGAGAGAGGGCCGTAGTAGGGTGTTTCCATAGCGGGCATTAATATCAGAATGACCCTTAAATGCATTTAGGACCATATTTGAATTTTTGGGTTACCAGATGCACGTTTTCAATCACCAGGTGCACGGTTTCAAGCACCAGGTGCACGCTCTATTTCCTCCTCCAGCACTTGTCAAACAGTCCATAAAGCCCACCAGGACGGCCCTGAGTGAAAGAGGCCGTAGTAGGGTGCTCCTATAGCGGGCATTAAAATCAGAATGACCGTTTAAATGCATTATGACCATATTTGTGTTTTTGGTTTACCAGATGCACGGTTTCAATCACCAGGTGCACGGCTCTATTTCCTCCTCCAGCACTTGTCAAACAGTCCATAAAGCACCCAGGACGGCCCTGAGTGAAAGAGGGCCGTAGTAGGGTGGCTCCTATAGCGGGCATTAAAATCAGAATGGACCGTTAAATGCATTTATGACCATATTTGTGTTTTTGGGTTACCGCTTGTATAGCAATCAGTAATCCATCGTGAACATTTCAAAGTGTCCATAATGCACTCAGGTCGCCCCCGACAGAGAGAGGGCCGTAGTAGGGTGTTTCCATAGCGGGCATTAATATCAGAATGACCCTTAAATGCATTTAGGACCATATTTGAATTTTTGGGTTACCAGATGCACGTTTTCAATCACCAGGTGCACGGTTTCAATCACCAGGGTGCACGGCTCTATTTCCTCCTCCAGCACTTGTCAAACAGTCCATAAAGCACCCAGGACGGCCTGAGGTGAAAGAGGGCCGTAGTAGGGTGCTCCTATAGCGGGCATTAAATCAGAATGACCGTTAAATGCATTTATGACCATATTTGTGTTTTTGGGTTACCAGATGCACGTTTCAATCACCAGGTGCACGGCTCTATTTCCTCCTCCAGCACTTGTCAAACAGTCCATAAAGCACCCAGGACGGCCCTGAGTGAAAGAGGGCCGTAGTAGGGTGCTCCTATAGCGGGCATTAAAATCAGAATGACCGTAAATGCATTTATGACCATATTTGTGTTTTTGGGTTACCAGATGCACGGTTTCAATCACCAGGTGCACGGCTCTATTCCTCCTCCAGCACTTGTCAAACAGTCCATAAAGCACCCAGGACGGCCCTGAGTGAAAGAGGGCCGTAGTAGGGTTGGTCCTATAGCGGGCATTAAAATCAGAATGACCGTTAATGCATTTATGACCATATTTGTGTTTTTGGGTTACCGCTTGTATAGCAATCAGTATCCATCGTGAAATTTCAAAGTGTCCATAATGCACTCAGGTCGGCCCCGACAGAGAGAGGGCCGTAGTAGGGTGTTTCCATAGCGGGCATTAATATCAGAATGACCCTTAAATGCATTTAGGACCATATTTGAATTTTGGGTTACCAGATGCACGTTTTCAATCACCAGGTGCACGGTTTCAATCACCAGGTGCACGGCTCTATTTCCTCCTCCAGCACTTGTCAAACAGTCCATAAAGCACCCAGGACGGCCCTGAGTGAAAGAGGGCCGTAGTAGGGTGCTCCTATAGCGGGCATTAAAATCAGAATGACCGTTAAATGCATTTATGACCATATTTGTGTTTTGGGTTACCGCTTGTATAGCAATCAGTATCCATAATTTCAAAGTGTCCTAATGCACTCAGGTCGCACACCCGACAGAGAGAGGGCCGTAGTAGGGTGTGGCATAATATCAGAAGACCCTTTCATTAGGCCATATTTGAATTTTTGGGTTACAAGATGCACGTTTTCAATCACCAGGTGCACGGTTTCAATCACCAGGTGCACTGCTCTATTTCCTCCTCCAGCACTTGTCAAACAGTCCATAAAGCACCCAGGACGGCCCTGAGTGAAAGAGGGCCGTAGTAGGGTGCTCCTATAGCGGGCATTAAAATCAGAATGACCGTTAAATGCATTTATGACCATATTTGTGTTTTTGGGTTTACACAAGATGCACGGTTTCAATCACCAGGTGCACGGCTCTATTTCCTCCTCCAGCACTTGTCAAACAGTCCATAAAGCACCCAGGACGGCCCTGAGTGAAAGAGGGCCGTAGTAGGGTGCTCCTATAGCGGGCATTAAAATCAGAATGACCGTAAATGCATTTATGACCATATTTGTGTTTTTGGGGTTACCAGATGCACGGTTTCATATCACCAGGTGCACGGCTCTATTTCCTCCTCCAGCACTTGTCAAACAGTCCATAAAGCACCCAGGACGGCCCTGAGTGAAAGAGGGCCGTAGTAGGGTGCTCCTATAGCGGGCATTAAAATCAGAATGACCGTTTAAATGCATTTATGACCATATTTGTGTTTTTGGTTACCGCTTGTATAGCAATCAGTATCCATCGTGAAATTTCAAAGTGTCCATAATGCACTCAGGTCGCCCCCGACAGAGAGAGGGCCGTAGTAGGGTGTTTCCATAGCGGGCATTAATATCAGAATGACCCCTTAAATGCATTTAGGACCATATTTGAATTTTTGGGTTACCAGATGCACGTTTTCAATCACCAGGTGCACGGTTTCAATCACCAGGTGCACGGCTCTATTTCCTCCTCCAGCACTTGTCAACAGTCCATAAAGCACCCAGGACGGCCCTGAGTGAAAGAGGGCCGTAGTAGGGTGCTCCTATAGCGGGCATTAAAATCAGAATGACCGTTAAATGCATTTATGACCATATTTGTGTTTTTGGGTTACCAGATGCACGGTTTCAATCACCAGGTGCACGGCTCTATTTCCTCCTCCAGCACTTGTCAAACAGTCCATAAAGCACCCAGGACGGCCCTGAGTGAAAGAGGGCCGTAGTAGGGTGCTCCTATAGCGGGCATTAAAATCAGAATGACCGTTAAATGCATTTATGACCATATTTGTGTTTTTGGGTTACCGCTTGTATAGCAATCAGTATCCATCGTGAAATTTCAAAGTGTCCATAATGCACTCAGGTCGCCCCCGACAGAGAGAGGGCCGTAGTAGGGTGTTTCCATAGCGGGCATTAATATCAGAATGACCCTTAAATGCATTTAGGACCATATTTGAATTTTTGGGTTACCAGATGCACGTTTTCAATCACCAGGTGCACGGTTTCAATCACCAGGTGCACGGCTCTATTTCCTCCTCCAGCACTTGTCAAACAGTCCATAAAGCACCCAGGACGGCCCTGAGTGAAAGAGGGCCGTAGTAGGGTGCTCCTATAGCGGGCATTAAAATCAGAATGACCGTTAAATGCATTTATGACCATATTTGTGTTTTTGGGTTACCAGATGCACGGTTTCAATCACCAGGTGCACGGCTCTATTTCCTCCTCCAGCACTTGTCAAACAGTCCATAAAGCACCCAGGACGGCCCTGAGTGAAAGAGGGCCGTAGTAGGGTGCTCCTATAGCGGGCATTAAAATCAGAATGACCGTTAAATGCATTTATGACCATATTTGTGTTTTTGGGTTACCGCTTGTATAGCAATCAGTATCCATCGTGAAATTTCAAAGTGTCCATAATGCACTCAGGTCGCCCCCGACAGAGAGAGGGCCGTAGTAGGGTGTTTCCATAGCGGGCATTAATATCAGAATGACCCTTAATGCATTTAGGACCATATTTGAATTTTTGGGTTACCAGATGCACGTTTTCAATCACCAGGTGCACGGTTTCAATCACCAGGTGCACGGCTCTATTTCCTCCTCCAGCACTTGTCAAACAGTCCATAAAGCACCCAGGACGGCCCTGAGTGAAAGAGGGCCGTAGTAGGGTGCTCCTATAGCGGGCATTAAAATCAGAATGACCGTTAAATGCATTTATGACCATATTTGTGTTTTTGGGTTACCAGATGCACGGTTTCAATCACCAGGTGCACGGCTCTATTTCCTCCTCCAGCACTTGTCAAACAGTCCATAAAGCACCCAGGACGGCCCTGAGTGAAAGAGGGCCGTAGTAGGGTGCTCCTATAGCGGGCATTAAAATCAGAATGACCGTTAAATGCATTTATGACCATATTTGTGTTTTTGGGTTACCGCTTGTATAGCAATCAGTATCCATCGTGAAATTTCAAAGTGTCCATAATGCACTCAGGTCGCCCCCGACAGAGAGAGGGCCGTAGTAGGGTGTTTCCATAGCGGGCATTAATATCAGAATGACCCTTAAATGCATTTAGGACCATATTTGAATTTTTGGGTTACCAGATGCACGTTTTCAATCACCAGGTGCACGGTTTCAATCACCAGGTGCACGGCTCTATTTCCTCCTCCAGCACTTGTCAAACAGTCCATAAAGCACCCAGGACGGCCCTGAGTGAAAGAGGGCCGTAGTAGGGTGCTCCTATAGCGGGCATTAAAATCAGAATGACCGTTAAATGCATTTATGACCATATTTGTGTTTTTGGGTTACCAGATGCACGGTTTCAATCACCAGGTGCACGGCTCTATTTCCTCCTCCAGCACTTGTCAAACAGTCCATAAAGCACCCAGGACGGCCCTGAGTGAAAGAGGGCCGTAGTAGGGTGCTCCTATAGCGGGCATTAAATCAGAATGACCGTTAAATGCATTTATGACCATATTTGTGTTTTTGGGTTACCGCTTGTATAGCAATCAGTATCCATCGTGAAATTTCAAAGTGTCCATAATGCACTCAGGTCGCCCCCGACAGAGAGAGGGCCGTAGTAGGGTGTTTCCATAGCGGGCATTAATATCAGAATGACCCTTAAATGCATTTAGGACCATATTTGAATTTTTGGGTTACCAGATGCACGTTTTCAATCACCAGGTGCACGGTTTCAATCACCAGGTGCACGGCTCTATTTCCTCCTCCAGCACTTGTCAAACAGTCCATAAAGCACCCAGGACGGCCCTGAGTGAAAGAGGGCCGTAGTAGGGTGCTCCTATAGCGGGCATTAAAATCAGAATGACCGTTAAATGCATTTATGACCATATTTGTGTTTTTGGGTTACCAGATGCACGGTTTCAATCACCAGGTGCACGGCTCTATTTCCTCCTCCAGCACTTGTCAAACAGTCCATAAAGCACCCAGGACGGCCCTGAGTGAAAGAGGGCCGTAGTAGGGTGCTCCTATAGCGGGCATTAAAATCAGAATGACCGTTAAATGCATTTATGACCATATTTGTGTTTTTGGGTTACCAGATGCACGGTTTCAATCACCAGGTGCACGGCTCTATTTCCTCCTCCAGCACTTGTCAAACAGTCCATAAAGCACCCAGGACGGCCCTGAGTGAAAGAGGGCCGTAGTAGGGTGCTCCTATAGCGGGCATTAAAATCAGAATGACCGTTAAATGCATTTATGACCATATTTGTGTTTTTGGGTTACCGCTTGTATAGCAATCAGTATCCATCGTGAAATTTCAAAGTGTCCATAATGCACTCAGGTCGCCCCCGACAGAGAGAGGGCCGTAGTAGGGTGTTTCCATAGCGGGCATTAATATCAGAATGACCCTTAAATGCATTTAGGACCATATTTGAATTTTTGGGTTACCAGATGCACGTTTTCAATCACCAGGTGCACGGTTTCAATCACCAGGTGCACGGCTCTATTTCCTCCTCCAGCACTTGTCAAACAGTCCATAAAGCACCCAGGACGGCCCTGAGTGAAAGAGGGCCGTAGTAGGGTGCTCCTATAGCGGGCATTAAAATCAGAATGACCGTTAAATGCATTTATGACCATATTTGTGTTTTTGGGTTACCAGATGCACGGTTTCAATCACCAGGTGCACGGCTCTATTTCCTCCTCCAGCACTTGTCAAACAGTCCATAAAGCACCCAGGACGGCCCTGAGTGAAAGAGGGCCGTAGTAGGGTGCTCCTATAGCGGGCATTAAAATCAGAATGACCGTTAAATGCATTTATGACCATATTTGTGTTTTTGGGTTACCGCTTGTATAGCAATCAGTATCCATCGTGAAATTTCAAAGTGTCCATAATGCACTCAGGTCGCCCCCGACAGAGAGAGGGCCGTAGTAGGGTGTTTCCATAGCGGGCATTAATATCAGAATGACCCTTAAATGCATTTAGGACCATATTTGAATTTTTGGGTTACCAGATGCACGTTTTCAATCACCAGGTGCACGGTTTCAATCACCAGGTGCACGGCTCTATTTCCTCCTCCAGCACTTGTCAAACAGTCCATAAAGCACCCAGGACGGCCCTGAGTGAAAGAGGGCCGTAGTAGGGTGCTCCTATAGCGGGCATTAAAATCAGAATGACCGTTAAATGCATTTATGACCATATTTGTGTTTTTGGGTTACCAGATGCACGGTTTCAATCACCAGGTGCACGGCTCTATTTCCTCCTCCAGCACTTGTCAAACAGTCCATAAAGCACCCAGGACGGCCCTGAGTGAAAGAGGGCCGTAGTAGGGTGCTCCTATAGCGGGCATTAAAATCAGAATGACCGTTAAATGCATTTATGACCATATTTGTGTTTTTGGGTTACCAGATGCACGGTTTCAATCACCAGGTGCACGGCTCTATTTCCTCCTCCAGCACTTGTCAAACAGTCCATAAAGCACCCAGGACGGCCCTGAGTGAAAGAGGGCCGTAGTAGGGTGCTCCTATAGCGGGCATTAAAATCAGAATGACCGTTAAATGCATTTATGACCATATTTGTGTTTTTGGGTTACCGCTTGTATAGCAATCAGTATCCATCGTGAAATTTCAAAGTGTCCATAATGCACTCAGGTCGCCCCCGACAGAGAGAGGGCCGTAGTAGGGTGTTTCCATAGCGGGCATTAATATCAGAATGACCCTTAAATGCATTTAGGACCATATTTGAATTTTTGGGTTACCAGATGCACGTTTTCAATCACCAGGTGCACGGTTTCAATCACCAGGTGCACGGCTCTATTTCCTCCTCCAGCACTTGTCAAACAGTCCATAAAGCACCCAGGACGGCCCTGAGTGAAAGAGGGCCGTAGTAGGGTGCTCCTATAGCGGGCATTAAAATCAGAATGACCGTTAAATGCATTTATGACCATATTGTGTTTTTGGGTTACCGCTTGTATAGCAATCAGTATCCATCGTGAAATTTCAAAGTGTCCATAATGCACTCAGGTCGCCCCCGACAGAGAGAGGGCCGTAGTAGGGTGTTTCCATAGCGGGCATTAATATCAGAATGACCCTTAAATGCATTTAGGACCATATTTGAATTTTTGGGTTACCAGATGCACGTTTTCAATCACCAGGTGCACGGTTTCAATCACCAGGTGCACGGCTCTATTTCCTCCTCCAGCACTTGTCAAACAGTCCATAAAGCACCCAGGACGGCCCTGAGTGAAAGAGGGCCGTAGTAGGGTGCTCCTATAGCGGGCATTAAAATCAGAATGACCGTTAAATGCATTTATGACCATATTTGTGTTTTTGGGTTACCAGATGCACGGTTTCAATCACCAGGTGCACGGCTCTATTTCCTCCTCCAGCACTTGTCAAACAGTCCATAAAGCACCCAGGACGGCCCTGAGTGAAAGAGGGCCGTAGTAGGGTGCTCCTATAGCGGGCATTAAAATCAGAATGACCGTTAAATGCATTTATGACCATATTTGTGTTTTTGGGTTACCAGATGCACGGTTTCAATCACCAGGTGCACGGCTCTATTTCCTCCTCCAGCACTTGTCAAACAGTCCATAAAGCACCCAGGACGGCCCTGAGTGAAAGAGGGCCGTAGTAGGGTGCTCCTATAGCGGGCATTAAAATCAGAATGACCGTTAAATGCATTTATGACCATATTTGTGTTTTTGGGTTACCGCTTGTATAGCAATCAGTATCCATCGTGAAATTTCAAAGTGTCCATAATGCACTCAGGTCGCCCCCGACAGAGAGAGGGCCGTAGTAGGGTGTTTCCATAGCGGGCATTAATATCAGAATGACCCTTAAATGCATTTAGGACCATATTTGAATTTTTGGGTTACCAGATGCACGTTTTCAATCACCAGGTGCACGGTTTCAATCACCAGGTGCACGGCTCTATTTCCTCCTCCAGCACTTGTCAAACAGTCCATAAAGCACCCAGGACGGCCCTGAGTGAAAGAGGGCCGTAGTAGGGTGCTCCTATAGCGGGCATTAAAATCAGAATGACCGTTAAATGCATTTATGACCATATTTGTGTTTTTGGGTTACCAGATGCACGGTTTCAATCACCAGGTGCACGGCTCTATTTCCTCCTCCAGCACTTGTCAAACAGTCCATAAAGCACCCAGGACGGCCCTGAGTGAAAGAGGGCCGTAGTAGGGTGCTCCTATAGCGGGCATTAAAATCAGAATGACCGTTAAATGCATTTATGACCATATTTGTGTTTTTGGGTTACCGCTTGTATAGCAATCAGTATCCATCGTGAAATTTCAAAGTGTCCATAATGCACTCAGGTCGCCCCCGACAGAGAGAGGGCCGTAGTAGGGTGTTTCCATAGCGGGCATTAATATCAGAATGACCCTTAAATGCATTTAGGACCATATTTGAATTTTTGGGTTACCAGATGCACGTTTTCAATCACCAGGTGCACGGTTTCAATCACCAGGTGCACGGCTCTATTTCCTCCTCCAGCACTTGTCAAACAGTCCATAAAGCACCCAGGACGGCCCTGAGTGAAAGAGGGCCGTAGTAGGGTGCTCCTATAGCGGGCATTAAAATCAGAATGACCGTTAAATGCATTTATGACCATATTTGTGTTTTTGGGTTACCAGATGCACGGTTTCAATCACCAGGTGCACGGCTCTATTTCCTCCTCCAGCACTTGTCAAACAGTCCATAAAGCACCCAGGACGGCCCTGAGTGAAAGAGGGCCGTAGTAGGGTGCTCCTATAGCGGGCATTAAAATCAGAATGACCGTTTAAATGCATTTATGACCATATTTGTGTTTTGGGTTACCGCTTGTATAGCAATCAGTATCCATCGTGAAATTTCAAAGTGTCCATAATGCACTCAGGTCGCCCCCGGACAGAGAGAGGGCCGTAGTAGGGTGTTTCCATAGCGGGCATTAATATCAGAATGACCCTTAAATGCATTTAGGACCATATTTGAATTTTTGGGTTACCAGATGCACGTTTTCAATCACCAGGTGCACGGTTTCAATCACCAGGTGCACGGCTCTATTTCCTCCTCCAGCACTTGTCAAACAGTCCATAAAGCACCCAGGACGGCCCTGAGTGAAAGAGGGCCGTAGTAGGGTGCTCCTATAGCGGGCATTAAAATCAGAATGACCGTTAAATGCATTTATGACCATATTTGTGTTTTTGGGTTACCAGATGCACGGTTTCAATCACCAGGTGCACGGCTCTATTTCCTCCTCCAGCACTTGTCAAACAGTCCATAAAGCACCCAGGACGGCCCTGAGTGAAAGAGGGCCGTAGTAGGGTGCTCCTATAGCGGGCATTAAAATCAGAATGACCGTTAAATGCATTTATGACCATATTTGTGTTTTTGGGTTACCGCTTGTATAGCAATCAGTATCCATCGTGAAATTTCAAAGTGTCCATAATGCACTCAGGTCGCCCCCGACAGAGAGAGGGCCGTAGTAGGGTGTTTCCATAGCGGGCATTAATATCAGAATGACCCTTAAATGCATTTAGGACCATATTTGAATTTTTGGGTTACCAGATGCACGTTTTCAATCACCAGGTGCACGGTTTCAATCACCAGGTGCACGGCTCTATTTCCTCCTCCAGCACTTGTCAAACAGTCCATAAAGCACCCAGGACGGCCCTGAGTGAAAGAGGGCCGTAGTAGGGTGCTCCTATAGCGGGCATTAAAATCAGAATGACCGTTAAATGCATTTATGACCATATTTGTGTTTTTGGGTTACCAGATGCACGGTTTCAATCACCAGGTGCACGGCTCTATTTCCTCCTCCAGCACTTGTCAAACAGTCCATAAAGCACCCAGGACGGCCCTGAGTGAAAGAGGGCCGTAGTAGGGTGCTCCTATAGCGGGCATTAAAATCAGAATGACCGTTAAATGCATTTATGACCATATTTGTGTTTTTGGGTTACCGCTTGTATAGCAATCAGTATCCATCGTGAAATTTCAAAGTGTCCATAATGCACTCAGGTCGCCCCCGACAGAGAGAGGGCCGTAGTAGGGTGTTTCCATAGCGGGCATTAATATCAGAATGACCCTTAAATGCATTTAGGACCATATTTGAATTTTTGGGTTACCAGATGCACGTTTTCAATCACCAGGTGCACGGTTTCAATCACCAGGTGCACGGCTCTATTTCCTCCTCCAGCACTTGTCAAACAGTCCATAAAGCACCCAGGACGGCCCTGAGTGAAAGAGGGCCGTAGTAGGGTGCTCCTATAGCGGGCATTAAAATCAGAATGACCGTTAAATGCATTTATGACCATATTTGTGTTTTTGGGTTACCAGATGCACGGTTTCAATCACCAGGTGCACGGCTCTATTTCCTCCTCCAGCACTTGTCAAACAGTCCATAAAGCACCCAGGACGGCCCTGAGTGAAAGAGGGCCGTAGTAGGGTGCTCCTATAGCGGGCATTAAAATCAGAATGACCGTTAAATGCATTTATGACCATATTTGTGTTTTTGGGTTACCAGATGCACGGTTTCAATCACCAGGTGCACGGCTCTATTTCCTCCTCCAGCACTTGTCAAACAGTC
>NW_022262376.1:30000-35000 GCF_002021735.2 Oncorhynchus kisutch | reverse complement strand
CATTTTGGGTGACCAGGTGCACATGGGCCTTTTTAGGTCACCAGGTGCACGCGATCCATTTTGGGTGACCAGGTGCACGAGATCCATTTTGGGTGACCAGGTGCACGCGGTTCTTAACAGCGCGGCTATATGCTTTATTGTCCGAGGAAGGGTGCTTAAGTGTGGGTGCCCTGGTTCACCTGGTGTGCGAGGTTGTGGAGGGGGGGTCCCCTGCTGGAATCATCCCCGGAAATAGAGTGGTGTTCCCCGGGTGGTGAGTGAGGGCCTACCTGCCTGTATGTGTAATCTCATGCCCAGAGAGAGAGGCCTGTTCCTGGATAGGGAGTGAGGCCCTTTAGGGATTTATGTGTACTCTCATGCCCAGAGAGATAGGCCTGTTCCTGGATAGGGAGTGAGGCCTTTAGGTCTGTAGGTCAATAGTTCCACTGTCCTTAAGGGGGGCAGAGCAGTCAGCCTCTGTGGAGGTGAGCTGCTCTGTCCCCCTTTTTTTTGGCCTAATTCCCCAATCACCATACCCAGAGTTGGACAGGCCCTTTAGGGATTTATGTGTACTCTCATGCCCAGAGAGAGAGGCCTGTTCCTGGATAGGGAGTGAGGCCTTTAGGTCTGTAGGTCAATAGTTCCACTGTCCTTAAGGGGGGCAGAGCAGTCAGCCTCTGTGGAGGTGAGCTGCTCTGTCCCCCTTTTTTTTTGGCCTAATTCCCCAATCACCATACCCAGAGTTGGACAGGCCCTTTAGGGATTTATGTGTACTCTCATGCCCAGAGAGAGAGGCCTGTTCCTGGATAGGGAGTTAGGCCTTTAGGTCTGTAGGTCAATAGTTCCACTGTCCTTAAGGGGGGCAGAGCAGTCAGCCTCTGTGGAGGTGAGCTGCTCTGTCCCCCTTTTTTTTTGGCCTAATTCCCCAATCACCATACCCAGAGTTGGACAGGCCCTTTAGGGATTTATGTGTACTCTCATGCCCAGAGAGAGAGGCCTGTTCCTGGATAGGGAGTTAGGCCTTTAGGTCTGAAGGTCAATAGTTCCACTGTCCTTAAGGGGGGCAGAGCAGTCAGCCTCTGTGGAGGTGAGCTGCTCTGTCCCCCTTTTTTTTGGCCTAATTCCCCAATCACCATACAAAGAGTTGGACATAGTGCAATTTCTGTGATTTATTTACCATCCATTTTGGGTTACCAGATGCACGTTTTCAATCACCAGGTGCACAACAATGTGTATCCATCAGAATAGTTTAAACAGTCCATAAAGCACTCAGGACGGGCGCCCATGGATAGAGGGCCATGGATAGATGCCCACTATCATAGTCCCATAGTGGGTATTAATATCAGAATGACCGACAAGTGCATTTAGGACAGTCTTTTTATTTTTAGGTTACCAGGTGCCTACCTTGAACCACCTTACGAGGTGACTACTTTAAATTAGGATATTATTTTTAGGTTACCAGTTGCACGTCTATTTATGTTTTAATGCCAAAATCGGTAATTTTCATAAAATGATTAAAAATACTTCCCGAGGGGCTAGAGGTCCCAAATTTCGTCTCATACCCTCTCTCTCAATGGGCAACAAGTAGAGCATGTCAAAAACAAATTGCCCTAACAGGCACCTATGTTTCCTGTAACATTCACTATTTTCCAAAAACTTAAAACACGATTTTCTATTCAAATTTTTATACAAAAATGGTTTTAATTACATGTACATTATCGTCTATGTGTGCCCTTTAGTTAAAAAAAAACCCCATCCAGATTGGACTTGTACTTTTTGATTTATTCACGTTTTGGTGTTTCAGCATATAGCCCAAGATGGCGTCCAACAAAGGTCAAATAAGGTTTTGAGGCCAGATAGAGGCATATAACCTGGTTAGTGGTGTTTGGCCTTTAGGCTTGTATGTCCCTTCATCCCATGAGAGAGAGTTTAGCCTTTTAAGCCTCTCTGTGTCCTCTCATTCCCAGAAAAAGTCATTTTACCGGTTAGGTCAAATAAGGCCTTGAGGCCTGTTTGTGACCTCTGATGCCCAGATAGAGGCATATAACCTGGTTAGGGGTGTTTGGCCTTTAGGCCTGTATGTCCCTTCATCCCATGAGAGAGAGTTTAGCCTTTTAAGCCTCTCTGTGTCCTCTCATTCCCAGAAAAAGTCATTTTACCGGTTAGGTCAAATAAGGCCTTGAGGCCTGTTTGTGACCTCTGATGCCCAGATAGAGGCATATAACCTGGTTAGGGGTGTTTGGCCTTTAGGCCTGTATGTCCCTTCATCCCATGAGAGAGAGTTTAACTTTTTAAGCCTCTCTGTGTCTTCTTATTCATAATCTTTTAATTTTTGGGTTACCGCTTGTATAGCAATCAGTATCCATCGTGAAATTTCAAAGTGTCCATAATGCACTCAGGTCGCCCCCGACAGAGAGAGGGCCGTAGTAGGGTGTTTCCATAGCGGGCATTAATATCAGAATGACCCTTAAATGCATTTAGGACCATATTTGAATTTTTGGGTTACCAGATGCACGTTTTCAATCACCAGGTGCACGGTTTCAATCACCAGGTGCACGGCTCTATTTCCTCCTCCAGCACTTGTCAAACAGTCCATAAAGCACCCAGGACGGCCCTGAGTGAAAGAGGGCCGTAGTAGGGTGCTCCTATAGCGGGCATTAAAATCAGAATGACCGTTAAATGCATTTATGACCATATTTGTGTTTTTGGGTTACCAGATGCACGGTTTCAATCACCAGGTGCACGGCTCTATTTCCTCCTCCAGCACTTGTCAAACAGTCCATAAAGCACCCAGGACGGCCCTGAGTGAAAGAGGGCCGTAGTAGGGTGCTCCTATAGCGGGCATTAAAATCAGAATGACCGTTAAATGCATTTATGACCATATTTGTGTTTTTGGGTTACCGCTTGTATAGCAATCAGTATCCATCGTGAAATTTCAAAGTGTCCATAATGCACTCAGGTCGCCCCCGACAGAGAGAGGGCCGTAGTAGGGTGTTTCCATAGCGGGCATTAATATCAGAATGACCCTTAAATGCATTTAGGACCATATTTGAATTTTTGGGTTACCAGATGCACGTTTTCAATCACCAGGTGCACGGTTTCAATCACCAGGTGCACGGCTCTATTTCCTCCTCCAGCACTTGTCAAACAGTCCATAAAGCACCCAGGACGGCCCTGAGTGAAAGAGGGCCGTAGTAGGGTGCTCCTATAGCGGGCATTAAAATCAGAATGACCGTTAAATGCATTTATGACCATATTTGTGTTTTTGGGTTACCAGATGCACGGTTTCAATCACCAGGTGCACGGCTCTATTTCCTCCTCCAGCACTTGTCAAACAGTCCATAAAGCACCCAGGACGGCCCTGAGTGAAAGAGGGCCGTAGTAGGGTGCTCCTATAGCGGGCATTAAAATCAGAATGACCGTTAAATGCATTTATGACCATATTTGTGTTTTTGGGTTACCAGATGCACGGTTTCAATCACCAGGTGCACGGCTCTATTTCCTCCTCCAGCACTTGTCAAACAGTCCATAAAGCACCCAGGACGGCCCTGAGTGAAAGAGGGCCGTAGTAGGGTGCTCCTATAGCGGGCATTAAAATCAGAATGACCGTTAAATGCATTTATGACCATATTTGTGTTTTTGGGTTACCGCTTGTATAGCAATCAGTATCCATCGTGAAATTTCAAAGTGTCCATAATGCACTCAGGTCGCCCCCGACAGAGAGAGGGCCGTAGTAGGGTGTTTCCATAGCGGGCATTAATATCAGAATGACCCTTAAATGCATTTAGGACCATATTTGAATTTTTGGGTTACCAGATGCACGTTTTCAATCACCAGGTGCACGGTTTCAATCACCAGGTGCACGGCTCTATTTCCTCCTCCAGCACTTGTCAAACAGTCCATAAAGCACCCAGGACGGCCCTGAGTGAAAGAGGGCCGTAGTAGGGTGCTCCTATAGCGGGCATTAAAATCAGAATGACCGTTAAATGCATTTATGACCATATTTGTGTTTTTGGGTTACCAGATGCACGGTTTCAATCACCAGGTGCACGGCTCTATTTCCTCCTCCAGCACTTGTCAAACAGTCCATAAAGCACCCAGGACGGCCCTGAGTGAAAGAGGGCCGTAGTAGGGTGCTCCTATAGCGGGCATTAAAATCAGAATGACCGTTAAATGCATTTATGACCATATTTGTGTTTTTGGGTTACCGCTTGTATAGCAATCAGTATCCATCGTGAAATTTCAAAGTGTCCATAATGCACTCAGGTCGCCCCCGACAGAGAGAGGGCCGTAGTAGGGTGTTTCCATAGCGGGCATTAATATCAGAATGACCCTTAAATGCATTTAGGACCATATTTGAATTTTTGGGTTACCAGATGCACGTTTTCAATCACCAGGTGCACGGTTTCAATCACCAGGTGCACGGCTCTATTTCCTCCTCCAGCACTTGTCAAACAGTCCATAAAGCACCCAGGACGGCCCTGAGTGAAAGAGGGCCGTAGTAGGGTGCTCCTATAGCGGGCATTAAAATCAGAATGACCGTTAAATGCATTTATGACCATATTTGTGTTTTTGGGTTACCAGATGCACGGTTTCAATCACCAGGTGCACGGCTCTATTTCCTCCTCCAGCACTTGTCAAACAGTCCATAAAGCACCCAGGACGGCCCTGAGTGAAAGAGGGCCGTAGTAGGGTGCTCCTATAGCGGGCATTAAAATCAGAATGACCGTTAAATGCATTTATGACCATATTTGTGTTTTTGGGTTACCAGATGCACGGTTTCAATCACCAGGTGCACGGCTCTATTTCCTCCTCCAGCACTTGTCAAACAGTCCATAAAGCACCCAGGACGGCCCTGAGTGAAAGAGGGCCGTAGTAGGGTGCTCCTATAGCGGGCATTAAAATCAGAATGACCGTTAAATGCATTTATGACCATATTTGTGTTTTTGGGTTACCGCTTGTATAGCAATCAGTATCCATCGTGAAATTTCAAAGTGTCCATAATGCACTCAGGTCGCCCC
>NW_022262376.1:17500-20000 GCF_002021735.2 Oncorhynchus kisutch | reverse complement strand
GACCCAGGGGGGAGAGTGGCTCTCCTCCTCGCAAAATAGTAATTTGCGGAAAAGCATCCTTCCAGGATAAGTCTCATGCCTCGGGCCCAGATCCCCCTAATGACCTTACAGGGAAGGAGGACGTGGACTCGGTGGTGCCTCAGTGTGTCGGCAAATCAAAGACGCCTACCCCAGAAGCAAGGGACGGGGGTAGGAATGTCGGGCAGCCACCACAGCCAGTTCAAGCGGCCCAAGTTGCCACGGTCAGCAGACAAGGGACAGGACTCATACCTAGTACCCTGCTGGTATCGATCCCCGTCCGCGACCTAAGATGCGGACTATGTGAAAAGCCACTCGGGGCCATCGGAGCGACAGTGAAACACTACAAGGTGGTTCATCCGAGGGTAACAGTGGTGTATGGGTGTAGTGTTTGTGGGAAGTCCAGTAAAAACAGCCACTCCATCTCCTGTCATGTTCCAAAGTGTAAGGGAGTGATGGGGGCGGGAGGAGAGGCGGGGGGTGACCACGGCTGTGGTCACTGCCCAAAAAGCTTCGCAACGGTTATGGGACTGACCCAACACAAGAGGCACCAACACATTGAAGTCTACTGTCGCGAGAAGGAGGGGAAAGTACCAGCTGGAAAAAGGGGGAAAAGTGTGAGAACAGCCTTAGGGAGAAGGGGAGAGGAAAGCGAGATCAAGAGGCTGTCGAAGGAGCTGACCGGGGAACAAGATGTTAACAGGCTAATAGCTGAGAGCCTGGGAACGGGAAGAACCGCTGAACAGGTGAAGCAGATAAGACGTAAAATGAGACTGGAAGAAATGCGGATGGACCAAACCAAGGAAGCATGCGACAAGAGAGACATAGTTGGCATGCTGTCCAAGCCGGGGAGACCACCAACACCCCAAAATGCTATCCGAAGAATTCTTCGAGATAGGCTAGTTGGGGATGCTACAGAGGGTGGTGTCCAAATTGGTAAGGTCAGATTGTCCCTAAGGGGGGTGGAGCAGAACCCAACTCTGCTCAGTACGTCTGCCCTGGAACTGCAGCGGTCGCTGAGGGGGGGACAGAGGACCCGAGCGCTGAGAAACCCGCCGGGCGAACGCAAGATCGCATTACCAAATGAAGGAAGATTGATTGAGAGGCAGATGGAGTACGGAGTAGTGCAAAAAATGTTTCTCAAGAATCAAGCCAGGTTGAGCAAACGTATTCTGGATGGCGATGTAAGTGGGGCAAAAGTCACCCCATCACTCGAGATTGCTCTGGCTTTCAAGAGGAGGTGGGAAGTGACCGAGAACTACTACGGTCTTGGACAGTTTAGCTCGGCGGGGAAGGCGGCGAACGGCGAGTTTGAGTCCCTAGTCTCGGCTGCCGAGGTATGTGAAAACCTAGGGGCAATCAAAAATGGAACAGCAGCGGGGCCAGATGGGGTAACCAAAACGGCATTGCTTAAGTGGGACCCCACTGGTGCGAAACTGGCCGCGACCTTCTCCATATGGTTGACGGCGGGCACCCTGCCTGGGCCGTTCAAGGAATGCAGGACTACTTTGATACCCAAGTCAGGCGACCCGGTGGTGCTTACCCAGGAGGCTGGGTGGCGACCTCTGACTATCGGGTCGGTGGTATTGAGGCTATACTCTCGTATCTTAACGCACAGGCTGGCGCGGGCGTGCCCCATTAGCCCGCGTCAGAGAGGATTCATCGCCTCACCTGGGTGTTCGGAAAACCTGATGATCTTGGATGGATTAATCAGGCAGAGTTGGGCGAGGGGCGAGATGCTGGCCGTGGTGTTGGTGGACTTTGCACGCGCATTTGACTCAGTGAGTCATGTGCACATCTTGGACGTACTCAGGCAGAGAGGGCTCGACGAACATATCATCGGAGTCGTAGGTGACTTGTACACCAGTATAACGACCACAATAAAAGTCAGTGGAGAGTTGTCCCCTCCCATTGACGTGAGGGTCGGTGTCAAACAGGGGGACCCGATGTCCCCGCTGCTTTTCAACCTGGCACTTGACCCAATGATTGAGACTCTTGAACGATGCGGCCAGGGGTACCAGTTGGACGATCAACAGATCACGACCCTGGCCTTTGCTGATGACTTGGTCTTGGTGAGCGGCTCTTGGGACGGTATGGCGCACAATATTCTGATTCTGGAAAAATTCTGTCGAATGACTGGGCTGAGGATTCAGCCCAGGAAGTGCCATGGTTTTCTCATTCAGAAGGCCGGGGGGGCGCGACTGGTGAACCTCTGTGAACCCTGGACTATGTGTGGTGAGATACTACACATGGTCGGACCAGAGGAGTCGGTGGCGTACCTGGGTATGATGGTGAGTCCGTGGCATGGCATTATTGAACCTGAACCTGTCGAGCGACTCTGTAACTGGATAAGCTCGATTGGGCGATCACCGCTGAAGCCTTCACAGAAGGTGGGAATGTTGGGTTGCTATGCGGTTCCGAGGATGGTTTATCGGGCTGATCACGGCGGGTTGGGACCAAAAGTCCTAATGGTGCTGGATGG
>NW_022262376.1:0-5000 GCF_002021735.2 Oncorhynchus kisutch | reverse complement strand
TGTATAGCAATCAGTATCCATCGTGAAATTTCAAAGTGTCCATAATGCACTCAGGTCGCCCCCGACAGAGAGAGGGCCGTAGTAGGGTGTTTCCATAGCGGGCATTAATATCAGAATGACCCTTAAATGCATTTAGGACCATATTTGAATTTTTGGGTTACCAGATGCACGTTTTCAATCACCAGGTGCACGGTTTCAATCACCAGGTGCACGGCTCTATTTCCTCCTCCAGCACTTGTCAAACAGTCCATAAAGCACCCAGGACGGCCCTGAGTGAAAGAGGGCCGTAGTAGGGTGCTCCTATAGCGGGCATTAAAATCAGAATGACCGTTAAATGCATTTATGACCATATTTGTGTTTTTGGGTTACCGCTTGTATAGCAATCAGTATCCATCGTGAAATTTCAAAGTGTCCATAATGCACTCAGGTCGCCCCCGACAGAGAGAGGGCCGTAGTAGGGTGTTTCCATAGCGGGCATTAATATCAGAATGACCCTTAAATGCATTTAGGACCATATTTGAATTTTTGGGTTACCAGATGCACGTTTTCAATCACCAGGTGCACGGTTTCAATCACCAGGTGCACGGCTCTATTTCCTCCTCCAGCACTTGTCAAACAGTCCATAAAGCACCCAGGACGGCCCTGAGTGAAAGAGGGCCGTAGTAGGGTGCTCCTATAGCGGGCATTAAAATCAGAATGACCGTTAAATGCATTTATGACCATATTTGTGTTTTTGGGTTACCAGATGCACGGTTTCAATCACCAGGTGCACGGCTCTATTTCCTCCTCCAGCACTTGTCAAACAGTCCATAAAGCACCCAGGACGGCCCTGAGTGAAAGAGGGCCGTAGTAGGGTGCTCCTATAGCGGGCATTAAAATCAGAATGACCGTTAAATGCATTTATGACCATATTTGTGTTTTTGGGTTACCGCTTGTATAGCAATCAGTATCCATCGTGAAATTTCAAAGTGTCCATAATGCACTCAGGTCGCCCCCGACAGAGAGAGGGCCGTAGTAGGGTGTTTCCATAGCGGGCATTAATATCAGAATGACCCTTAAATGCATTTAGGACCATATTTGAATTTTTGGGTTACCAGATGCACGTTTTCAATCACCAGGTGCACGGTTTCAATCACCAGGTGCACGGCTCTATTTCCTCCTCCAGCACTTGTCAAACAGTCCATAAAGCACCCAGGACGGCCCTGAGTGAAAGAGGGCCGTAGTAGGGTGCTCCTATAGCGGGCATTAAAATCAGAATGACCGTTAAATGCATTTATGACCATATTTGTGTTTTTGGGTTACCAGATGCACGGTTTCAATCACCAGGTGCACGGCTCTATTTCCTCCTCCAGCACTTGTCAAACAGTCCATAAAGCACCCAGGACGGCCCTGAGTGAAAGAGGGCCGTAGTAGGGTGCTCCTATAGCGGGCATTAAAATCAGAATGACCGTTAAATGCATTTATGACCATATTTGTGTTTTTGGGTTACCGCTTGTATAGCAATCAGTATCCATCGTGAAATTTCAAAGTGTCCATAATGCACTCAGGTCGCCCCCGACAGAGAGAGGGCCGTAGTAGGGTGTTTCCATAGCGGGCATTAATATCAGAATGACCCTTAAATGCATTTAGGACCATATTTGAATTTTTGGGTTACCAGATGCACGTTTTCAATCACCAGGTGCACGGTTTCAATCACCAGGTGCACGGCTCTATTTCCTCCTCCAGCACTTGTCAAACAGTCCATAAAGCACCCAGGACGGCCCTGAGTGAAAGAGGGCCGTAGTAGGGTGCTCCTATAGCGGGCATTAAAATCAGAATGACCGTTAAATGCATTTATGACCATATTTGTGTTTTTGGGTTACCAGATGCACGGTTTCAATCACCAGGTGCACGGCTCTATTTCCTCCTCCAGCACTTGTCAAACAGTCCATAAAGCACCCAGGACGGCCCTGAGTGAAAGAGGGCCGTAGTAGGGTGCTCCTATAGCGGGCATTAAAATCAGAATGACCGTTAAATGCATTTATGACCATATTTGTGTTTTTGGGTTACCAGATGCACGGTTTCAATCACCAGGTGCACGGCTCTATTTCCTCCTCCAGCACTTGTCAAACAGTCCATAAAGCACCCAGGACGGCCCTGAGTGAAAGAGGGCCGTAGTAGGGTGCTCCTATAGCGGGCATTAAAATCAGAATGACCGTTAAATGCATTTATGACCATATTGTGTTTTTGGGTTACCGCTTGTATAGCAATCAGTATCCATCGTGAAATTTCAAAGTGTCCATAATGCACTCAGGTCGCCCCCGACAGAGAGAGGGCCGTAGTAGGGTGTTTCCATAGCGGGCATTAATATCAGAATGACCCTTAAATGCATTTAGGACCATATTTGAATTTTTGGGTTACCAGATGCACGTTTTCAATCACCAGGTGCACGGTTTCAATCACCAGGTGCACGGCTCTATTTCCTCCTCCAGCACTTGTCAAACAGTCCATAAAGCACCCAGGACGGCCCTGAGTGAAAGAGGGCCGTAGTAGGGTGCTCCTATAGCGGGCATTAAAATCAGAATGACCGTTAAATGCATTTATGACCATATTTGTGTTTTTGGGTTACCAGATGCACGGTTTCAATCACCAGGTGCACGGCTCTATTTCCTCCTCCAGCACTTGTCAAACAGTCCATAAAGCACCCAGGACGGCCCTGAGTGAAAGAGGGCCGTAGTAGGGTGCTCCTATAGCGGGCATTAAAATCAGAATGACCGTTAAATGCATTTATGACCATATTTGTGTTTTTGGGTTACCGCTTGTATAGCAATCAGTATCCATCGTGAAATTTCAAAGTGTCCATAATGCACTCAGGTCGCCCCCGACAGAGAGAGGGCCGTAGTAGGGTGTTTCCATAGCGGGCATTAATATCAGAATGACCCTTAAATGCATTTAGGACCATATTTGAATTTTTGGGTTACCAGATGCACGTTTTCAATCACCAGGTGCACGGTTTTCAATCAACCAGGTGCACGGCTCTATTTCCTCCTCCAGCACTTGTCAAACAGTCAATAAAGCACCCAGGACGGCCCTGAGTGAAAGAGGGCCGTAGTAGGGTGCTCCTATAGCGGGCATTAAAATCAGAATGACCGTTAAATGCATTTATGACCATATTTGTGTTTTTGGGTTACCAGATGCACGGTTTCAATCACCAGGTGCACGGCTCTATTTCCTCCTCCAGCACTTGTCAAACAGTCCATAAAGCACCCAGGACGGCCCTGAGTGAAAGAGGGCCGTAGTAGGGTGCTCCTATAGCGGGCATTAAAATCAGAATGACCGTTAAATGCATTATGACCATATTTGTGTTTTTGGGTTACCGCTTGTATAGCAATCAGTATCCATCGTGAAATTTCAAAGTGTCCATAATGCACTCAGGTCGCCCCCGACAGAGAGAGGGCCGTAGTAGGGTGTTTCCATAGCGGGCATTAATATCAGAATGACCCTTAATGCATTTAGGACCATATTTGAATTTTTGGGTTACCAGATGCACGTTTTCAATCACCAGGTGCACGGTTTCAATCACCAGGTGCACGGCTCTATTTCCTCCTCCAGCACTTGTCAAACAGTCCATAAAGCACCAGGACGGCCCTGAGTGAAAGAGGGCCGTAGTAGGGTGCTCCTATAGCGGGCATTAAAATCAGAATGACCGTTAAATGCATTTATGACCATATTTGTGTTTTGGGTTACCGCTTGTATAGCAATCAGTATCCATCGTGAAATTTCAAAGTGTCCATAATGCACTCAGGTCGCCCCCGACAGAGAGAGGGCCGTAGTAGGGTGTTTCCATAGCGGGCATTAATATCAGAATGACCCTTAAATGCATTTAGGACCATATTTGAATTTTTGGGTTACCAGATGCACGTTTTCAATCATAACCAGGTGCACGGTTTCAATCACCAGGTGCACGGCTCTATTTCCTCCTCCAGCACTTGTCAAACAGTCCATAAGCACCCAGGACGGCCCTGAGTGAAAGAGGGCCGTAGTAGGGTGCTCCTATAGCGGGCATTAAAATCAGAATGACCGTTAAATGCATTTATGACCATATTTGTGTTTTTGGGTTACCAGATGCACGGTTTCAATCACCAGGTGCACGGCTCTATTTCCTCCTCCAGCACTTGTCAAACAGTCCATAAAGCACCCAGGACGGCCCTGAGTGAAGAGGGCCGTAGTAGGGTGCTCCTATAGCGGGCATTAAAATCAGAATGACCGTTAAATGCATTTATGACCATATTTGTGTTTTGGGTTACCAGATGCACGGTTTCAATCACCAGGTGCACGGCTCTATTTCCTCCTCCAGCACTTGTCAACAGTCCATAAAGCACCCAGGACGGCCCTGAGTGAAAGAGGGCCGTAGTAGGGTGCTCCTATAGCGGGCATTAAATCAGAATGACCGTTAAATGCATTATATGACCATATTTGTGTTTTTGGGTTACCGATGCACGGTTTCAATCACCAGGTGCACGGCTCTATTTCCTCCTCCAGCACTTGTCAAACAGTCCATAAAGCACCCAGGACGGCCCTGAGTGAAAGAGGGCCGTAGTAGGGTGCTCCTATAGCGGGCATTAAAAATCAGAATGACCGTTAAATGCATTTATGACCATATTTGTGTTTTGGGTTACCAGATGCACGGTTTCAATCACCAGGTGCACGGCTCTATTTCCTCCTCCAGCACTTGTCAAACAGTCCATAAAGCACCCAGGACGGCCCTGAGTGAAAGAGGGCCGTAGTAGGGTGCTCCTATAGCGGCATTAAAATCAGAATGACCGTTAAATGCATTTATGACCATATTTGTGTTTTTGGGTTACCGCTTGTATAGCAATCAGTATCCATCGTGAAATTTCAAAGTGTCCATAATGCACTCAGGTCGCCCCCGACAGAGAGAGGGCCGTAGTAGGGTGTTTCCATAGCGGGCATTAATATCAGAATGACCCTTAAATGCATTTAGGACCATATTTGAATTT
>NW_022262375.1:0-53270 GCF_002021735.2 Oncorhynchus kisutch | reverse complement strand
AATGCATTTAAGGGTCATTCTGATATTAATGCCGCTATGGAAACACCCTACTACGGCCCTCTCTCTGTAGGGGCGACTGACCGAGTGCATTATGGACACTTGAAATTTCACGATGGATACTGATTGCATACAAGCGGTAACCCAAAAACACAAATATGGTCATAAATGCATTTAACGGTCATTCTGATTTTAATGCCCGCTATAGGAGCACCCTACTACGGCCCTCTTTCACTCAGGGCCGTCCTGGGTGCTTTATGGACTGTTTGACAAGTGCTGGAGGAGGAAATAGAGCCGTGCACCTGGTGATTGAAACCGTGCATCTGGTAACCCAAAAACACAAATATGGTCATAAATGCATTTAACGGTCATTCTGATTTTAATGCCCGCTATAGGAGCACCCTACTACGGCCCTCTTTCACTCAGGGCCGTCCTGGGTGCTTTATGGACTGTTTGACAAGTGCTGGAGGAGGAAATAGAGCCGTGCACCTGGTGATTGAAACCGTGCACCTGGTGATTGAAAACGTGCATCTGGTAACCCAAAAATTCAAATATGGTCCTAAATGCATTTAAGGGTCATTCTGATATTAATGCCCGCTATGGAAACACCCTACTACGGCCCTCTCTCTGTCGGGGGCGACCTGAGTGCATTATGGACACTTTGAAATTTCACGATGGATACTGATTGCTATACAAGCGGTAACCCAAAAACACAAATATGGTCATAAATGCATTTAACGGTCATTCTGATTTTAATGCCCGCTATAGGAGCACCCTACTACGGCCCTCTTTCACTCAGGGCCGTCCTGGGTGCTTTATGGACTGTTTGACAAGTGCTGGAGGAGGAAATAGAGCCGTGCACCTGGTGATTGAAACCGTGCATCTGGTAACCCAAAAACACAAATATGGTCATAAATGCATTTAACGGTCATTCTGATTTTAATGCCCGCTATAGGAGCACCCTACTACGGCCCTCTTTCACTCAGGGCCGTCCTGGGTGCTTTATGGACTGTTTGACAAGTGCTGGAGGAGGAAATAGAGCCGTGCACCTGGTGATTGAAACCGTGCATCTGGTAACCCAAAAACACAAATATGGTCATAAATGCATTTAACGGTCATTCTGATTTTAATGCCCGCTATAGGAGCACCCTACTACGGCCCTCTTTCACTCAGGGCCGTCCTGGGTGCTTTATGGACTGTTTGACAAGTGCTGGAGGAGGAAATAGAGCCGTGCACCTGGTGATTGAAACCGTGCACCTGGTGATTGAAAACGTGCATCTGGTAACCCAAAAATTCAAATATGGTCCTAAATGCATTTAAGGGTCATTCTGATATTAATGCCCGCTATGGAAACACCCTACTACGGCCCTCTCTCTGTCGGGGGCGACCTGAGTGCATTATGGACACTTTGAAATTTCACGATGGATACTGATTGCTATACAAGCGGTAACCCAAAAACACAAATATGGTCATAAATGCATTTAACGGTCATTCTGATTTTAATGCCCGCTATAGGAGCACCCTACTACGGCCCTCTTTCACTCAGGGCCGTCCTGGGTGCTTTATGGACTGTTTGACAAGTGCTGGAGGAGGAAATAGAGCCGTGCACCTGGTGATTGAAACCGTGCATCTGGTAACCCAAAAACACAAATATGGTCATAAATGCATTTAACGGTCATTCTGATTTTAATGCCCGCTATAGGAGCACCCTACTACGGCCCTCTTTCACTCAGGGCCGTCCTGGGTGCTTTATGGACTGTTTGACAAGTGCTGGAGGAGGAAATAGAGCCGTGCACCTGGTGATTGAAACCGTGCACCTGGTGATTGAAAACGTGCATCTGGTAACCCAAAAATTCAAATATGGTCCTAAATGCATTTAAGGGTCATTCTGATATTAATGCCCGCTATGGAAACACCCTACTACGGCCCTCTCTCTGTCGGGGGCGACCTGAGTGCATTATGGACACTTTGAAATTTCACGATGGATACTGATTGCTATACAAGCGGTAACCCAAAAACACAAATATGGTCATAAATGCATTTAACGGTCATTCTGATTTTAATGCCCGCTATAGGAGCACCCTACTACGGCCCTCTTTCACTCAGGGCCGTCCTGGGTGCTTTATGGACTGTTTGACAAGTGCTGGAGGAGGAAATAGAGCCGTGCACCTGGTGATTGAAACCGTGCATCTGGTAACCCAAAAACACAAATATGGTCATAAATGCATTTAACGGTCATTCTGATTTTAATGCCCGCTATAGGAGCACCCTACTACGGCCCTCTTTCACTCAGGGCCGTCCTGGGTGCTTTATGGACTGTTTGACAAGTGCTGGAGGAGGAAATAGAGCCGTGCACCTGGTGATTGAAACCGTGCACCTGGTGATTGAAAACGTGCATCTGGTAACCCAAAAATTCAAATATGGTCCTAAATGCATTTAAGGGTCATTCTGATATTAATGCCCGCTATGGAAACACCCTACTACGGCCCTCTCTCTGTCGGGGGCGACCTGAGTGCATTATGGACACTTTGAAATTTCACGATGGATACTGATTGCTATACAAGCGGTAACCCAAAAACACAAATATGGTCATAAATGCATTTAACGGTCATTCTGATTTTAATGCCCGCTATAGGAGCACCCTACTACGGCCCTCTTTCACTCAGGGCCGTCCTGGGTGCTTTATGGACTGTTTGACAAGTGCTGGAGGAGGAAATAGAGCCGTGCACCTGGTGATTGAAACCGTGCACCTGGTGATTGAAAACGTGCATCTGGTAACCCAAAAATTCAAATATGGTCCTAAATGCATTTAAGGGTCATTCTGATATTAATGCCCGCTATGGAAACACCCTACTACGGCCCTCTCTCTGTCGGGGGCGACCTGAGTGCATTATGGACACTTTGAAATTTCACGATGGATACTGATTGCTATACAAGCGGTAACCCAAAAACACAAATATGGTCATAAATGCATTTAACGGTCATTCTGATTTTAATGCCCGCTATAGGAGCACCCTACTACGGCCCTCTTTCACTCAGGGCCGTCCTGGGTGCTTTATGGACTGTTTGACAAGTGCTGGAGGAGGAAATAGAGCCGTGCACCTGGTGATTGAAACCGTGCATCTGGTAACCCAAAAACACAAATATGGTCATAAATGCATTTAACGGTCATTCTGATTTTAATGCCCGCTATAGGAGCACCCTACTACGGCCCTCTTTCACTCAGGGCCGTCCTGGGTGCTTTATGGACTGTTTGACAAGTGCTGGAGGAGGAAATAGAGCCGTGCACCTGGTGATTGAAACCGTGCATCTGGTAACCCAAAAACACAAATATGGTCATAAATGCATTTAACGGTCATTCTGATTTTAATGCCCGCTATAGGAGCACCCTACTACGGCCCTCTTTCACTCAGGGCCGTCCTGGGTGCTTTATGGACTGTTTGACAAGTGCTGGAGGAGGAAATAGAGCCGTGCACCTGGTGATTGAAACCGTGCACCTGGTGATTGAAAACGTGCATCTGGTAACCCAAAAATTCAAATATGGTCCTAAATGCATTTAAGGGTCATTCTGATATTAATGCCCGCTATGGAAACACCCTACTACGGCCCTCTCTCTGTCGGGGGCGACCTGAGTGCATTATGGACACTTTGAAATTTCACGATGGATACTGATTGCTATACAAGCGGTAACCCAAAAACACAAATATGGTCATAAATGCATTTAACGGTCATTCTGATTTTAATGCCCGCTATAGGAGCACCCTACTACGGCCCTCTTTCACTCAGGGCCGTCCTGGGTGCTTTATGGACTGTTTGACAAGTGCTGGAGGAGGAAATAGAGCCGTGCACCTGGTGATTGAAACCGTGCATCTGGTAACCCAAAAACACAAATATGGTCATAAATGCATTTAACGGTCATTCTGATTTTAATGCCCGCTATAGGAGCACCCTACTACGGCCCTCTTTCACTCAGGGCCGTCCTGGGTGCTTTATGGACTGTTTGACAAGTGCTGGAGGAGGAAATAGAGCCGTGCACCTGGTGATTGAAACCGTGCATCTGGTAACCCAAAAACACAAATATGGTCATAAATGCATTTAACGGTCATTCTGATTTTAATGCCCGCTATAGGAGCACCCTACTACGGCCCTCTTTCACTCAGGGCCGTCCTGGGTGCTTTATGGACTGTTTGACAAGTGCTGGAGGAGGAAATAGAGCCGTGCACCTGGTGATTGAAACCGTGCACCTGGTGATTGAAAACGTGCATCTGGTAACCCAAAAATTCAAATATGGTCCTAAATGCATTTAAGGGTCATTCTGATATTAATGCCCGCTATGGAAACACCCTACTACGGCCCTCTCTCTGTCGGGGGCGACCTGAGTGCATTATGGACACTTTGAAATTTCACGATGGATACTGATTGCTATACAAGCGGTAACCCAAAAACACAAATATGGTCATAAATGCATTTAACGGTCATTCTGATTTTAATGCCCGCTATAGGAGCACCCTACTACGGCCCTCTTTCACTCAGGGCCGTCCTGGGTGCTTTATGGACTGTTTGACAAGTGCTGGAGGAGGAAATAGAGCCGTGCACCTGGTGATTGAAACCGTGCACCTGGTGATTGAAAACGTGCATCTGGTAACCCAAAAATTCAAATATGGTCCTAAATGCATTTAAGGGTCATTCTGATATTAATGCCCGCTATGGAAACACCCTACTACGGCCCTCTCTCTGTCGGGGGCGACCTGAGTGCATTATGGACACTTTGAAATTTCACGATGGATACTGATTGCTATACAAGCGGTAACCCAAAAACACAAATATGGTCATAAATGCATTTAACGGTCATTCTGATTTTAATGCCCGCTATAGGAGCACCCTACTACGGCCCTCTTTCACTCAGGGCCGTCCTGGGTGCTTTATGGACTGTTTGACAAGTGCTGGAGGAGGAAATAGAGCCGTGCACCTGGTGATTGAAACCGTGCATCTGGTAACCCAAAAACACAAATATGGTCATAAATGCATTTAACGGTCATTCTGATTTTAATGCCCGCTATAGGAGCACCCTACTACGGCCCTCTTTCACTCAGGGCCGTCCTGGGTGCTTTATGGACTGTTTGACAAGTGCTGGAGGAGGAAATAGAGCCGTGCACCTGGTGATTGAAACCGTGCACCTGGTGATTGAAAACGTGCATCTGGTAACCCAAAAATTCAAATATGGTCCTAAATGCATTTAAGGGTCATTCTGATATTAATGCCCGCTATGGAAACACCCTACTACGGCCCTCTCTCTGTCGGGGGCGACCTGAGTGCATTATGGACACTTTGAAATTTCACGATGGATACTGATTGCTATACAAGCGGTAACCCAAAAACACAAATATGGTCATAAATGCATTTAACGGTCATTCTGATTTTAATGCCCGCTATAGGAGCACCCTACTACGGCCCTCTTTCACTCAGGGCCGTCCTGGGTGCTTTATGGACTGTTTGACAAGTGCTGGAGGAGGAAATAGAGCCGTGCACCTGGTGATTGAAACCGTGCATCTGGTAACCCAAAAACACAAATATGGTCATAAATGCATTTAACGGTCATTCTGATTTTAATGCCCGCTATAGGAGCACCCTACTACGGCCCTCTTTCACTCAGGGCCGTCCTGGGTGCTTTATGGACTGTTTGACAAGTGCTGGAGGAGGAAATAGAGCCGTGCACCTGGTGATTGAAACCGTGCACCTGGTGATTGAAAACGTGCATCTGGTAACCCAAAAATTCAAATATGGTCCTAAATGCATTTAAGGGTCATTCTGATATTAATGCCCGCTATGGAAACACCCTACTACGGCCCTCTCTCTGTCGGGGGCGACCTGAGTGCATTATGGACACTTTGAAATTTCACGATGGATACTGATTGCTATACAAGCGGTAACCCAAAAACACAAATATGGTCATAAATGCATTTAACGGTCATTCTGATTTTAATGCCCGCTATAGGAGCACCCTACTACGGCCCTCTTTCACTCAGGGCCGTCCTGGGTGCTTTATGGACTGTTTGACAAGTGCTGGAGGAGGAAATAGAGCCGTGCACCTGGTGATTGAAACCGTGCATCTGGTAACCCAAAAACACAAATATGGTCATAAATGCATTTAACGGTCATTCTGATTTTAATGCCCGCTATAGGAGCACCCTACTACGGCCCTCTTTCACTCAGGGCCGTCCTGGGTGCTTTATGGACTGTTTGACAAGTGCTGGAGGAGGAAATAGAGCCGTGCACCTGGTGATTGAAACCGTGCACCTGGTGATTGAAAACGTGCATCTGGTAACCCAAAAATTCAAATATGGTCCTAAATGCATTTAAGGGTCATTCTGATATTAATGCCCGCTATGGAAACACCCTACTACGGCCCTCTCTCTGTCGGGGGCGACCTGAGTGCATTATGGACACTTTGAAATTTCACGATGGATACTGATTGCTATACAAGCGGTAACCCAAAAACACAAATATGGTCATAAATGCATTTAACGGTCATTCTGATTTTAATGCCCGCTATAGGAGCACCCTACTACGGCCCTCTTTCACTCAGGGCCGTCCTGGGTGCTTTATGGACTGTTTGACAAGTGCTGGAGGAGGAAATAGAGCCGTGCACCTGGTGATTGAAACCGTGCATCTGGTAACCCAAAAACACAAATATGGTCATAAATGCATTTAACGGTCATTCTGATTTTAATGCCCGCTATAGGAGCACCCTACTACGGCCCTCTTTCACTCAGGGCCGTCCTGGGTGCTTTATGGACTGTTTGACAAGTGCTGGAGGAGGAAATAGAGCCGTGCACCTGGTGATTGAAACCGTGCATCTGGTAACCCAAAAACACAAATATGGTCATAAATGCATTTAACGGTCATTCTGATTTTAATGCCCGCTATAGGAGCACCCTACTACGGCCCTCTTTCACTCAGGGCCGTCCTGGGTGCTTTATGGACTGTTTGACAAGTGCTGGAGGAGGAAATAGAGCCGTGCACCTGGTGATTGAAACCGTGCATCTGGTAACCCAAAAACACAAATATGGTCATAAATGCATTTAACGGTCATTCTGATTTTAATGCCCGCTATAGGAGCACCCTACTACGGCCCTCTTTCACTCAGGGCCGTCCTGGGTGCTTTATGGACTGTTTGACAAGTGCTGGAGGAGGAAATAGAGCCGTGCACCTGGTGATTGAAACCGTGCACCTGGTGATTGAAAACGTGCATCTGGTAACCCAAAAATTCAAATATGGTCCTAAATGCATTTAAGGGTCATTCTGATATTAATGCCCGCTATGGAAACACCCTACTACGGCCCTCTCTCTGTCGGGGGCGACCTGAGTGCATTATGGACACTTTGAAATTTCACGATGGATACTGATTGCTATACAAGCGGTAACCCAAAAACACAAATATGGTCATAAATGCATTTAACGGTCATTCTGATTTTAATGCCCGCTATAGGAGCACCCTACTACGGCCCTCTTTCACTCAGGGCCGTCCTGGGTGCTTTATGGACTGTTTGACAAGTGCTGGAGGAGGAAATAGAGCCGTGCACCTGGTGATTGAAACCGTGCATCTGGTAACCCAAAAACACAAATATGGTCATAAATGCATTTAACGGTCATTCTGATTTTAATGCCCGCTATAGGAGCACCCTACTACGGCCCTCTTTCACTCAGGGCCGTCCTGGGTGCTTTATGGACTGTTTGACAAGTGCTGGAGGAGGAAATAGAGCCGTGCACCTGGTGATTGAAACCGTGCACCTGGTGATTGAAAACGTGCATCTGGTAACCCAAAAATTCAAATATGGTCCTAAATGCATTTAAGGGTCATTCTGATATTAATGCCCGCTATGGAAACACCCTACTACGGCCCTCTCTCTGTCGGGGGCGACCTGAGTGCATTATGGACACTTTGAAATTTCACGATGGATACTGATTGCTATACAAGCGGTAACCCAAAAACACAAATATGGTCATAAATGCATTTAACGGTCATTCTGATTTTAATGCCCGCTATAGGAGCACCCTACTACGGCCCTCTTTCACTCAGGGCCGTCCTGGGTGCTTTATGGACTGTTTGACAAGTGCTGGAGGAGGAAATAGAGCCGTGCACCTGGTGATTGAAACCGTGCATCTGGTAACCCAAAAACACAAATATGGTCATAAATGCATTTAACGGTCATTCTGATTTTAATGCCCGCTATAGGAGCACCCTACTACGGCCCTCTTTCACTCAGGGCCGTCCTGGGTGCTTTATGGACTGTTTGACAAGTGCTGGAGGAGGAAATAGAGCCGTGCACCTGGTGATTGAAACCGTGCACCTGGTGATTGAAAACGTGCATCTGGTAACCCAAAAATTCAAATATGGTCCTAAATGCATTTAAGGGTCATTCTGATATTAATGCCCGCTATGGAAACACCCTACTACGGCCCTCTCTCTGTCGGGGGCGACCTGAGTGCATTATGGACACTTTGAAATTTCACGATGGATACTGATTGCTATACAAGCGGTAACCCAAAAACACAAATATGGTCATAAATGCATTTAACGGTCATTCTGATTTTAATGCCCGCTATAGGAGCACCCTACTACGGCCCTCTTTCACTCAGGGCCGTCCTGGGTGCTTTATGGACTGTTTGACAAGTGCTGGAGGAGGAAATAGAGCCGTGCACCTGGTGATTGAAACCGTGCATCTGGTAACCCAAAAACACAAATATGGTCATAAATGCATTTAACGGTCATTCTGATTTTAATGCCCGCTATAGGAGCACCCTACTACGGCCCTCTTTCACTCAGGGCCGTCCTGGGTGCTTTATGGACTGTTTGACAAGTGCTGGAGGAGGAAATAGAGCCGTGCACCTGGTGATTGAAACCGTGCATCTGGTAACCCAAAAACACAAATATGGTCATAAATGCATTTAACGGTCATTCTGATTTTAATGCCCGCTATAGGAGCACCCTACTACGGCCCTCTTTCACTCAGGGCCGTCCTGGGTGCTTTATGGACTGTTTGACAAGTGCTGGAGGAGGAAATAGAGCCGTGCACCTGGTGATTGAAACCGTGCACCTGGTGATTGAAAACGTGCATCTGGTAACCCAAAAATTCAAATATGGTCCTAAATGCATTTAAGGGTCATTCTGATATTAATGCCCGCTATGGAAACACCCTACTACGGCCCTCTCTCTGTCGGGGGCGACCTGAGTGCATTATGGACACTTTGAAATTTCACGATGGATACTGATTGCTATACAAGCGGTAACCCAAAAACACAAATATGGTCATAAATGCATTTAACGGTCATTCTGATTTTAATGCCCGCTATAGGAGCACCCTACTACGGCCCTCTTTCACTCAGGGCCGTCCTGGGTGCTTTATGGACTGTTTGACAAGTGCTGGAGGAGGAAATAGAGCCGTGCACCTGGTGATTGAAACCGTGCATCTGGTAACCCAAAAACACAAATATGGTCATAAATGCATTTAACGGTCATTCTGATTTTAATGCCCGCTATAGGAGCACCCTACTACGGCCCTCTTTCACTCAGGGCCGTCCTGGGTGCTTTATGGACTGTTTGACAAGTGCTGGAGGAGGAAATAGAGCCGTGCACCTGGTGATTGAAACCGTGCACCTGGTGATTGAAAACGTGCATCTGGTAACCCAAAAATTCAAATATGGTCCTAAATGCATTTAAGGGTCATTCTGATATTAATGCCCGCTATGGAAACACCCTACTACGGCCCTCTCTCTGTCGGGGGCGACCTGAGTGCATTATGGACACTTTGAAATTTCACGATGGATACTGATTGCTATACAAGCGGTAACCCAAAAACACAAATATGGTCATAAATGCATTTAACGGTCATTCTGATTTTAATGCCCGCTATAGGAGCACCCTACTACGGCCCTCTTTCACTCAGGGCCGTCCTGGGTGCTTTATGGACTGTTTGACAAGTGCTGGAGGAGGAAATAGAGCCGTGCACCTGGTGATTGAAACCGTGCATCTGGTAACCCAAAAACACAAATATGGTCATAAATGCATTTAACGGTCATTCTGATTTTAATGCCCGCTATAGGAGCACCCTACTACGGCCCTCTTTCACTCAGGGCCGTCCTGGGTGCTTTATGGACTGTTTGACAAGTGCTGGAGGAGGAAATAGAGCCGTGCACCTGGTGATTGAAACCGTGCACCTGGTGATTGAAAACGTGCATCTGGTAACCCAAAAATTCAAATATGGTCCTAAATGCATTTAAGGGTCATTCTGATATTAATGCCCGCTATGGAAACACCCTACTACGGCCCTCTCTCTGTCGGGGGCGACCTGAGTGCATTATGGACACTTTGAAATTTCACGATGGATACTGATTGCTATACAAGCGGTAACCCAAAAACACAAATATGGTCATAAATGCATTTAACGGTCATTCTGATTTTAATGCCCGCTATAGGAGCACCCTACTACGGCCCTCTTTCACTCAGGGCCGTCCTGGGTGCTTTATGGACTGTTTGACAAGTGCTGGAGGAGGAAATAGAGCCGTGCACCTGGTGATTGAAACCGTGCACCTGGTGATTGAAAACGTGCATCTGGTAACCCAAAAATTCAAATATGGTCCTAAATGCATTTAAGGGTCATTCTGATATTAATGCCCGCTATGGAAACACCCTACTACGGCCCTCTCTCTGTCGGGGGCGACCTGAGTGCATTATGGACACTTTGAAATTTCACGATGGATACTGATTGCTATACAAGCGGTAACCCAAAAACACAAATATGGTCATAAATGCATTTAACGGTCATTCTGATTTTAATGCCCGCTATAGGAGCACCCTACTACGGCCCTCTTTCACTCAGGGCCGTCCTGGGTGCTTTATGGACTGTTTGACAAGTGCTGGAGGAGGAAATAGAGCCGTGCACCTGGTGATTGAAACCGTGCATCTGGTAACCCAAAAACACAAATATGGTCATAAATGCATTTAACGGTCATTCTGATTTTAATGCCCGCTATAGGAGCACCCTACTACGGCCCTCTTTCACTCAGGGCCGTCCTGGGTGCTTTATGGACTGTTTGACAAGTGCTGGAGGAGGAAATAGAGCCGTGCACCTGGTGATTGAAACCGTGCACCTGGTGATTGAAAACGTGCATCTGGTAACCCAAAAATTCAAATATGGTCCTAAATGCATTTAAGGGTCATTCTGATATTAATGCCCGCTATGGAAACACCCTACTACGGCCCTCTCTCTGTCGGGGGCGACCTGAGTGCATTATGGACACTTTGAAATTTCACGATGGATACTGATTGCTATACAAGCGGTAACCCAAAAACACAAATATGGTCATAAATGCATTTAACGGTCATTCTGATTTTAATGCCCGCTATAGGAGCACCCTACTACGGCCCTCTTTCACTCAGGGCCGTCCTGGGTGCTTTATGGACTGTTTGACAAGTGCTGGAGGAGGAAATAGAGCCGTGCACCTGGTGATTGAAACCGTGCATCTGGTAACCCAAAAACACAAATATGGTCATAAATGCATTTAACGGTCATTCTGATTTTAATGCCCGCTATAGGAGCACCCTACTACGGCCCTCTTTCACTCAGGGCCGTCCTGGGTGCTTTATGGACTGTTTGACAAGTGCTGGAGGAGGAAATAGAGCCGTGCACCTGGTGATTGAAACCGTGCACCTGGTGATTGAAAACGTGCATCTGGTAACCCAAAAATTCAAATATGGTCCTAAATGCATTTAAGGGTCATTCTGATATTAATGCCCGCTATGGAAACACCCTACTACGGCCCTCTCTCTGTCGGGGGCGACCTGAGTGCATTATGGACACTTTGAAATTTCACGATGGATACTGATTGCTATACAAGCGGTAACCCAAAAACACAAATATGGTCATAAATGCATTTAACGGTCATTCTGATTTTAATGCCCGCTATAGGAGCACCCTACTACGGCCCTCTTTCACTCAGGGCCGTCCTGGGTGCTTTATGGACTGTTTGACAAGTGCTGGAGGAGGAAATAGAGCCGTGCACCTGGTGATTGAAACCGTGCATCTGGTAACCCAAAAACACAAATATGGTCATAAATGCATTTAACGGTCATTCTGATTTTAATGCCCGCTATAGGAGCACCCTACTACGGCCCTCTTTCACTCAGGGCCGTCCTGGGTGCTTTATGGACTGTTTGACAAGTGCTGGAGGAGGAAATAGAGCCGTGCACCTGGTGATTGAAACCGTGCATCTGGTAACCCAAAAACACAAATATGGTCATAAATGCATTTAACGGTCATTCTGATTTTAATGCCCGCTATAGGAGCACCCTACTACGGCCCTCTTTCACTCAGGGCCGTCCTGGGTGCTTTATGGACTGTTTGACAAGTGCTGGAGGAGGAAATAGAGCCGTGCACCTGGTGATTGAAACCGTGCACCTGGTGATTGAAAACGTGCATCTGGTAACCCAAAAATTCAAATATGGTCCTAAATGCATTTAAGGGTCATTCTGATATTAATGCCCGCTATGGAAACACCCTACTACGGCCCTCTCTCTGTCGGGGGCGACCTGAGTGCATTATGGACACTTTGAAATTTCACGATGGATACTGATTGCTATACAAGCGGTAACCCAAAAACACAAATATGGTCATAAATGCATTTAACGGTCATTCTGATTTTAATGCCCGCTATAGGAGCACCCTACTACGGCCCTCTTTCACTCAGGGCCGTCCTGGGTGCTTTATGGACTGTTTGACAAGTGCTGGAGGAGGAAATAGAGCCGTGCACCTGGTGATTGAAACCGTGCATCTGGTAACCCAAAAACACAAATATGGTCATAAATGCATTTAACGGTCATTCTGATTTTAATGCCCGCTATAGGAGCACCCTACTACGGCCCTCTTTCACTCAGGGCCGTCCTGGGTGCTTTATGGACTGTTTGACAAGTGCTGGAGGAGGAAATAGAGCCGTGCACCTGGTGATTGAAACCGTGCATCTGGTAACCCAAAAACACAAATATGGTCATAAATGCATTTAACGGTCATTCTGATTTTAATGCCCGCTATAGGAGCACCCTACTACGGCCCTCTTTCACTCAGGGCCGTCCTGGGTGCTTTATGGACTGTTTGACAAGTGCTGGAGGAGGAAATAGAGCCGTGCACCTGGTGATTGAAACCGTGCACCTGGTGATTGAAAACGTGCATCTGGTAACCCAAAAATTCAAATATGGTCCTAAATGCATTTAAGGGTCATTCTGATATTAATGCCCGCTATGGAAACACCCTACTACGGCCCTCTCTCTGTCGGGGGCGACCTGAGTGCATTATGGACACTTTGAAATTTCACGATGGATACTGATTGCTATACAAGCGGTAACCCAAAAACACAAATATGGTCATAAATGCATTTAACGGTCATTCTGATTTTAATGCCCGCTATAGGAGCACCCTACTACGGCCCTCTTTCACTCAGGGCCGTCCTGGGTGCTTTATGGACTGTTTGACAAGTGCTGGAGGAGGAAATAGAGCCGTGCACCTGGTGATTGAAACCGTGCATCTGGTAACCCAAAAACACAAATATGGTCATAAATGCATTTAACGGTCATTCTGATTTTAATGCCCGCTATAGGAGCACCCTACTACGGCCCTCTTTCACTCAGGGCCGTCCTGGGTGCTTTATGGACTGTTTGACAAGTGCTGGAGGAGGAAATAGAGCCGTGCACCTGGTGATTGAAACCGTGCATCTGGTAACCCAAAAACACAAATATGGTCATAAATGCATTTAACGGTCATTCTGATTTTAATGCCCGCTATAGGAGCACCCTACTACGGCCCTCTTTCACTCAGGGCCGTCCTGGGTGCTTTATGGACTGTTTGACAAGTGCTGGAGGAGGAAATAGAGCCGTGCACCTGGTGATTGAAACCGTGCACCTGGTGATTGAAAACGTGCATCTGGTAACCCAAAAATTCAAATATGGTCCTAAATGCATTTAAGGGTCATTCTGATATTAATGCCCGCTATGGAAACACCCTACTACGGCCCTCTCTCTGTCGGGGGCGACCTGAGTGCATTATGGACACTTTGAAATTTCACGATGGATACTGATTGCTATACAAGCGGTAACCCAAAAACACAAATATGGTCATAAATGCATTTAACGGTCATTCTGATTTTAATGCCCGCTATAGGAGCACCCTACTACGGCCCTCTTTCACTCAGGGCCGTCCTGGGTGCTTTATGGACTGTTTGACAAGTGCTGGAGGAGGAAATAGAGCCGTGCACCTGGTGATTGAAACCGTGCATCTGGTAACCCAAAAACACAAATATGGTCATAAATGCATTTAACGGTCATTCTGATTTTAATGCCCGCTATAGGAGCACCCTACTACGGCCCTCTTTCACTCAGGGCCGTCCTGGGTGCTTTATGGACTGTTTGACAAGTGCTGGAGGAGGAAATAGAGCCGTGCACCTGGTGATTGAAACCGTGCACCTGGTGATTGAAAACGTGCATCTGGTAACCCAAAAATTCAAATATGGTCCTAAATGCATTTAAGGGTCATTCTGATATTAATGCCCGCTATGGAAACACCCTACTACGGCCCTCTCTCTGTCGGGGGCGACCTGAGTGCATTATGGACACTTTGAAATTTCACGATGGATACTGATTGCTATACAAGCGGTAACCCAAAAACACAAATATGGTCATAAATGCATTTAACGGTCATTCTGATTTTAATGCCCGCTATAGGAGCACCCTACTACGGCCCTCTTTCACTCAGGGCCGTCCTGGGTGCTTTATGGACTGTTTGACAAGTGCTGGAGGAGGAAATAGAGCCGTGCACCTGGTGATTGAAACCGTGCATCTGGTAACCCAAAAACACAAATATGGTCATAAATGCATTTAACGGTCATTCTGATTTTAATGCCCGCTATAGGAGCACCCTACTACGGCCCTCTTTCACTCAGGGCCGTCCTGGGTGCTTTATGGACTGTTTGACAAGTGCTGGAGGAGGAAATAGAGCCGTGCACCTGGTGATTGAAACCGTGCATCTGGTAACCCAAAAACACAAATATGGTCATAAATGCATTTAACGGTCATTCTGATTTTAATGCCCGCTATAGGAGCACCCTACTACGGCCCTCTTTCACTCAGGGCCGTCCTGGGTGCTTTATGGACTGTTTGACAAGTGCTGGAGGAGGAAATAGAGCCGTGCACCTGGTGATTGAAACCGTGCACCTGGTGATTGAAAACGTGCATCTGGTAACCCAAAAATTCAAATATGGTCCTAAATGCATTTAAGGGTCATTCTGATATTAATGCCCGCTATGGAAACACCCTACTACGGCCCTCTCTCTGTCGGGGGCGACCTGAGTGCATTATGGACACTTTGAAATTTCACGATGGATACTGATTGCTATACAAGCGGTAACCCAAAAACACAAATATGGTCATAAATGCATTTAACGGTCATTCTGATTTTAATGCCCGCTATAGGAGCACCCTACTACGGCCCTCTTTCACTCAGGGCCGTCCTGGGTGCTTTATGGACTGTTTGACAAGTGCTGGAGGAGGAAATAGAGCCGTGCACCTGGTGATTGAAACCGTGCATCTGGTAACCCAAAAACACAAATATGGTCATAAATGCATTTAACGGTCATTCTGATTTTAATGCCCGCTATAGGAGCACCCTACTACGGCCCTCTTTCACTCAGGGCCGTCCTGGGTGCTTTATGGACTGTTTGACAAGTGCTGGAGGAGGAAATAGAGCCGTGCACCTGGTGATTGAAACCGTGCACCTGGTGATTGAAAACGTGCATCTGGTAACCCAAAAATTCAAATATGGTCCTAAATGCATTTAAGGGTCATTCTGATATTAATGCCCGCTATGGAAACACCCTACTACGGCCCTCTCTCTGTCGGGGGCGACCTGAGTGCATTATGGACACTTTGAAATTTCACGATGGATACTGATTGCTATACAAGCGGTAACCCAAAAACACAAATATGGTCATAAATGCATTTAACGGTCATTCTGATTTTAATGCCCGCTATAGGAGCACCCTACTACGGCCCTCTTTCACTCAGGGCCGTCCTGGGTGCTTTATGGACTGTTTGACAAGTGCTGGAGGAGGAAATAGAGCCGTGCACCTGGTGATTGAAACCGTGCATCTGGTAACCCAAAAACACAAATATGGTCATAAATGCATTTAACGGTCATTCTGATTTTAATGCCCGCTATAGGAGCACCCTACTACGGCCCTCTTTCACTCAGGGCCGTCCTGGGTGCTTTATGGACTGTTTGACAAGTGCTGGAGGAGGAAATAGAGCCGTGCACCTGGTGATTGAAACCGTGCATCTGGTAACCCAAAAACACAAATATGGTCATAAATGCATTTAACGGTCATTCTGATTTTAATGCCCGCTATAGGAGCACCCTACTACGGCCCTCTTTCACTCAGGGCCGTCCTGGGTGCTTTATGGACTGTTTGACAAGTGCTGGAGGAGGAAATAGAGCCGTGCACCTGGTGATTGAAACCGTGCACCTGGTGATTGAAAACGTGCATCTGGTAACCCAAAAATTCAAATATGGTCCTAAATGCATTTAAGGGTCATTCTGATATTAATGCCCGCTATGGAAACACCCTACTACGGCCCTCTCTCTGTCGGGGGCGACCTGAGTGCATTATGGACACTTTGAAATTTCACGATGGATACTGATTGCTATACAAGCGGTAACCCAAAAACACAAATATGGTCATAAATGCATTTAACGGTCATTCTGATTTTAATGCCCGCTATAGGAGCACCCTACTACGGCCCTCTTTCACTCAGGGCCGTCCTGGGTGCTTTATGGACTGTTTGACAAGTGCTGGAGGAGGAAATAGAGCCGTGCACCTGGTGATTGAAACCGTGCATCTGGTAACCCAAAAACACAAATATGGTCATAAATGCATTTAACGGTCATTCTGATTTTAATGCCCGCTATAGGAGCACCCTACTACGGCCCTCTTTCACTCAGGGCCGTCCTGGGTGCTTTATGGACTGTTTGACAAGTGCTGGAGGAGGAAATAGAGCCGTGCACCTGGTGATTGAAACCGTGCATCTGGTAACCCAAAAACACAAATATGGTCATAAATGCATTTAACGGTCATTCTGATTTTAATGCCCGCTATAGGAGCACCCTACTACGGCCCTCTTTCACTCAGGGCCGTCCTGGGTGCTTTATGGACTGTTTGACAAGTGCTGGAGGAGGAAATAGAGCCGTGCACCTGGTGATTGAAACCGTGCACCTGGTGATTGAAAACGTGCATCTGGTAACCCAAAAATTCAAATATGGTCCTAAATGCATTTAAGGGTCATTCTGATATTAATGCCCGCTATGGAAACACCCTACTACGGCCCTCTCTCTGTCGGGGGCGACCTGAGTGCATTATGGACACTTTGAAATTTCACGATGGATACTGATTGCTATACAAGCGGTAACCCAAAAACACAAATATGGTCATAAATGCATTTAACGGTCATTCTGATTTTAATGCCCGCTATAGGAGCACCCTACTACGGCCCTCTTTCACTCAGGGCCGTCCTGGGTGCTTTATGGACTGTTTGACAAGTGCTGGAGGAGGAAATAGAGCCGTGCACCTGGTGATTGAAACCGTGCATCTGGTAACCCAAAAACACAAATATGGTCATAAATGCATTTAACGGTCATTCTGATTTTAATGCCCGCTATAGGAGCACCCTACTACGGCCCTCTTTCACTCAGGGCCGTCCTGGGTGCTTTATGGACTGTTTGACAAGTGCTGGAGGAGGAAATAGAGCCGTGCACCTGGTGATTGAAACCGTGCACCTGGTGATTGAAAACGTGCATCTGGTAACCCAAAAATTCAAATATGGTCCTAAATGCATTTAAGGGTCATTCTGATATTAATGCCCGCTATGGAAACACCCTACTACGGCCCTCTCTCTGTCGGGGGCGACCTGAGTGCATTATGGACACTTTGAAATTTCACGATGGATACTGATTGCTATACAAGCGGTAACCCAAAAACACAAATATGGTCATAAATGCATTTAACGGTCATTCTGATTTTAATGCCCGCTATAGGAGCACCCTACTACGGCCCTCTTTCACTCAGGGCCGTCCTGGGTGCTTTATGGACTGTTTGACAAGTGCTGGAGGAGGAAATAGAGCCGTGCACCTGGTGATTGAAACCGTGCATCTGGTAACCCAAAAACACAAATATGGTCATAAATGCATTTAACGGTCATTCTGATTTTAATGCCCGCTATAGGAGCACCCTACTACGGCCCTCTTTCACTCAGGGCCGTCCTGGGTGCTTTATGGACTGTTTGACAAGTGCTGGAGGAGGAAATAGAGCCGTGCACCTGGTGATTGAAACCGTGCATCTGGTAACCCAAAAACACAAATATGGTCATAAATGCATTTAACGGTCATTCTGATTTTAATGCCCGCTATAGGAGCACCCTACTACGGCCCTCTTTCACTCAGGGCCGTCCTGGGTGCTTTATGGACTGTTTGACAAGTGCTGGAGGAGGAAATAGAGCCGTGCACCTGGTGATTGAAACCGTGCACCTGGTGATTGAAAACGTGCATCTGGTAACCCAAAAATTCAAATATGGTCCTAAATGCATTTAAGGGTCATTCTGATATTAATGCCCGCTATGGAAACACCCTACTACGGCCCTCTCTCTGTCGGGGGCGACCTGAGTGCATTATGGACACTTTGAAATTTCACGATGGATACTGATTGCTATACAAGCGGTAACCCAAAAACACAAATATGGTCATAAATGCATTTAACGGTCATTCTGATTTTAATGCCCGCTATAGGAGCACCCTACTACGGCCCTCTTTCACTCAGGGCCGTCCTGGGTGCTTTATGGACTGTTTGACAAGTGCTGGAGGAGGAAATAGAGCCGTGCACCTGGTGATTGAAACCGTGCACCTGGTGATTGAAAACCATCTGGTAAAAAAAATTCAAATATGGTCCTAAATGCATTTAAGGGTCATTCTGATATTAATGCCCGCTATGGAACACCCTACTACGGCCCTCTCTCTGTCGGGGGCGACCTGAGTGCATTATGGACACTTTGAAATTTCACGATGGATACTGATTGCTATACAAGCGGTAACCCAAAAACACAAATATGGTCATAAATGCATTTAACGGTCATTCTGATTTTAATGCCCGCTATAGGAGCACCCTACTACGGCCCTCTTTCACTCAGGGCCGTCCTGGGTGCTTTATGGACTGTTTGACAAGTGCTGGAGGAGGAAATAGAGCCGTGCACCTGGTGATTGAAACCGTGCATCTGGTAACCCAAAAACACAAATATGGTCATAAATGCATTTAACGGTCATTCTGATTTTAATGCCCGCTATAGGAGCACCCTACTACGGCCCTCTTTCACTCAGGGCCGTCCTGGGTGCTTTATGGACTGTTTGACAAGTGCTGGAGGAGGAAATAGAGCCGTGCACCTGGTGATTGAAACCGTGCACCTGGTGATTGAAAACGTGCATCTGGTAACCCAAAAATTCAAATATGGTCCTAAATGCATTTAAGGGTCATTCTGATATTAATGCCCGCTATGGAAACACCCTACTACGGCCCTCTCTCTGTCGGGGGCGACCTGAGTGCATTATGGACACTTTGAAATTTCACGATGGATACTGATTGCTATACAAGCGGTAACCCAAAAACACAAATATGGTCATAAATGCATTTAACGGTCATTCTGATTTTAATGCCCGCTATAGGAGCACCCTACTACGGCCCTCTTTCACTCAGGGCCGTCCTGGGTGCTTTATGGACTGTTTGACAAGTGCTGGAGGAGGAAATAGAGCCGTGCACCTGGTGATTGAAACCGTGCATCTGGTAACCCAAAAACACAAATATGGTCATAAATGCATTTAACGGTCATTCTGATTTTAATGCCCGCTATAGGAGCACCCTACTACGGCCCTCTTTCACTCAGGGCCGTCCTGGGTGCTTTATGGACTGTTTGACAAGTGCTGGAGGAGGAAATAGAGCCGTGCACCTGGTGATTGAAACCGTGCATCTGGTAACCCAAAAACACAAATATGGTCATAAATGCATTTAACGGTCATTCTGATTTTAATGCCCGCTATAGGAGCACCCTACTACGGCCCTCTTTCACTCAGGGCCGTCCTGGGTGCTTTATGGACTGTTTGACAAGTGCTGGAGGAGGAAATAGAGCCGTGCACCTGGTGATTGAAACCGTGCACCTGGTGATTGAAAACGTGCATCTGGTAACCCAAAAATTCAAATATGGTCCTAAATGCATTTAAGGGTCATTCTGATATTAATGCCCGCTATGGAAACACCCTACTACGGCCCTCTCTCTGTCGGGGGCGACCTGAGTGCATTATGGACACTTTGAAATTTCACGATGGATACTGATTGCTATACAAGCGGTAACCCAAAAACACAAATATGGTCATAAATGCATTTAACGGTCATTCTGATTTTAATGCCCGCTATAGGAGCACCCTACTACGGCCCTCTTTCACTCAGGGCCGTCCTGGGTGCTTTATGGACTGTTTGACAAGTGCTGGAGGAGGAAATAGAGCCGTGCACCTGGTGATTGAAACCGTGCATCTGGTAACCCAAAAACACAAATATGGTCATAAATGCATTTAACGGTCATTCTGATTTTAATGCCCGCTATAGGAGCACCCTACTACGGCCCTCTTTCACTCAGGGCCGTCCTGGGTGCTTTATGGACTGTTTGACAAGTGCTGGAGGAGGAAATAGAGCCGTGCACCTGGTGATTGAAACCGTGCACCTGGTGATTGAAAACGTGCATCTGGTAACCCAAAAATTCAAATATGGTCCTAAATGCATTTAAGGGTCATTCTGATATTAATGCCCGCTATGGAAACACCCTACTACGGCCCTCTCTCTGTCGGGGGCGACCTGAGTGCATTATGGACACTTTGAAATTTCACGATGGATACTGATTGCTATACAAGCGGTAACCCAAAAACACAAATATGGTCATAAATGCATTTAACGGTCATTCTGATTTTAATGCCCGCTATAGGAGCACCCTACTACGGCCCTCTTTCACTCAGGGCCGTCCTGGGTGCTTTATGGACTGTTTGACAAGTGCTGGAGGAGGAAATAGAGCCGTGCACCTGGTGATTGAAACCGTGCATCTGGTAACCCAAAAACACAAATATGGTCATAAATGCATTTAACGGTCATTCTGATTTTAATGCCCGCTATAGGAGCACCCTACTACGGCCCTCTTTCACTCAGGGCCGTCCTGGGTGCTTTATGGACTGTTTGACAAGTGCTGGAGGAGGAAATAGAGCCGTGCACCTGGTGATTGAAACCGTGCACCTGGTGATTGAAAACGTGCATCTGGTAACCCAAAAATTCAAATATGGTCCTAAATGCATTTAAGGGTCATTCTGATATTAATGCCCGCTATGGAAACACCCTACTACGGCCCTCTCTCTGTCGGGGGCGACCTGAGTGCATTATGGACACTTTGAAATTTCACGATGGATACTGATTGCTATACAAGCGGTAACCCAAAAACACAAATATGGTCATAAATGCATTTAACGGTCATTCTGATTTTAATGCCCGCTATAGGAGCACCCTACTACGGCCCTCTTTCACTCAGGGCCGTCCTGGGTGCTTTATGGACTGTTTGACAAGTGCTGGAGGAGGAAATAGAGCCGTGCACCTGGTGATTGAAACCGTGCATCTGGTAACCCAAAAACACAAATATGGTCATAAATGCATTTAACGGTCATTCTGATTTTAATGCCCGCTATAGGAGCACCCTACTACGGCCCTCTTTCACTCAGGGCCGTCCTGGGTGCTTTATGGACTGTTTGACAAGTGCTGGAGGAGGAAATAGAGCCGTGCACCTGGTGATTGAAACCGTGCATCTGGTAACCCAAAAACACAAATATGGTCATAAATGCATTTAACGGTCATTCTGATTTTAATGCCCGCTATAGGAGCACCCTACTACGGCCCTCTTTCACTCAGGGCCGTCCTGGGTGCTTTATGGACTGTTTGACAAGTGCTGGAGGAGGAAATAGAGCCGTGCACCTGGTGATTGAAACCGTGCACCTGGTGATTGAAAACGTGCATCTGGTAACCCAAAAATTCAAATATGGTCCTAAATGCATTTAAGGGTCATTCTGATATTAATGCCCGCTATGGAAACACCCTACTACGGCCCTCTCTCTGTCGGGGGCGACCTGAGTGCATTATGGACACTTTGAAATTTCACGATGGATACTGATTGCTATACAAGCGGTAACCCAAAAACACAAATATGGTCATAAATGCATTTAACGGTCATTCTGATTTTAATGCCCGCTATAGGAGCACCCTACTACGGCCCTCTTTCACTCAGGGCCGTCCTGGGTGCTTTATGGACTGTTTGACAAGTGCTGGAGGAGGAAATAGAGCCGTGCACCTGGTGATTGAAACCGTGCATCTGGTAACCCAAAAACACAAATATGGTCATAAATGCATTTAACGGTCATTCTGATTTTAATGCCCGCTATAGGAGCACCCTACTACGGCCCTCTTTCACTCAGGGCCGTCCTGGGTGCTTTATGGACTGTTTGACAAGTGCTGGAGGAGGAAATAGAGCCGTGCACCTGGTGATTGAAACCGTGCACCTGGTGATTGAAAACGTGCATCTGGTAACCCAAAAATTCAAATATGGTCCTAAATGCATTTAAGGGTCATTCTGATATTAATGCCCGCTATGGAAACACCCTACTACGGCCCTCTCTCTGTCGGGGGCGACCTGAGTGCATTATGGACACTTTGAAATTTCACGATGGATACTGATTGCTATACAAGCGGTAACCCAAAAACACAAATATGGTCATAAATGCATTTAACGGTCATTCTGATTTTAATGCCCGCTATAGGAGCACCCTACTACGGCCCTCTTTCACTCAGGGCCGTCCTGGGTGCTTTATGGACTGTTTGACAAGTGCTGGAGGAGGAAATAGAGCCGTGCACCTGGTGATTGAAACCGTGCATCTGGTAACCCAAAAACACAAATATGGTCATAAATGCATTTAACGGTCATTCTGATTTTAATGCCCGCTATAGGAGCACCCTACTACGGCCCTCTTTCACTCAGGGCCGTCCTGGGTGCTTTATGGACTGTTTGACAAGTGCTGGAGGAGGAAATAGAGCCGTGCACCTGGTGATTGAAACCGTGCATCTGGTAACCCAAAAACACAAATATGGTCATAAATGCATTTAACGGTCATTCTGATTTTAATGCCCGCTATAGGAGCACCCTACTACGGCCCTCTTTCACTCAGGGCCGTCCTGGGTGCTTTATGGACTGTTTGACAAGTGCTGGAGGAGGAAATAGAGCCGTGCACCTGGTGATTGAAACCGTGCACCTGGTGATTGAAAACGTGCATCTGGTAACCCAAAAATTCAAATATGGTCCTAAATGCATTTAAGGGTCATTCTGATATTAATGCCCGCTATGGAAACACCCTACTACGGCCCTCTCTCTGTCGGGGGCGACCTGAGTGCATTATGGACACTTTGAAATTTCACGATGGATACTGATTGCTATACAAGCGGTAACCCAAAAACACAAATATGGTCATAAATGCATTTAACGGTCATTCTGATTTTAATGCCCGCTATAGGAGCACCCTACTACGGCCCTCTTTCACTCAGGGCCGTCCTGGGTGCTTTATGGACTGTTTGACAAGTGCTGGAGGAGGAAATAGAGCCGTGCACCTGGTGATTGAAACCGTGCATCTGGTAACCCAAAAACACAAATATGGTCATAAATGCATTTAACGGTCATTCTGATTTTAATGCCCGCTATAGGAGCACCCTACTACGGCCCTCTTTCACTCAGGGCCGTCCTGGGTGCTTTATGGACTGTTTGACAAGTGCTGGAGGAGGAAATAGAGCCGTGCACCTGGTGATTGAAACCGTGCATCTGGTAACCCAAAAACACAAATATGGTCATAAATGCATTTAACGGTCATTCTGATTTTAATGCCCGCTATAGGAGCACCCTACTACGGCCCTCTTTCACTCAGGGCCGTCCTGGGTGCTTTATGGACTGTTTGACAAGTGCTGGAGGAGGAAATAGAGCCGTGCACCTGGTGATTGAAACCGTGCACCTGGTGATTGAAAACGTGCATCTGGTAACCCAAAAATTCAAATATGGTCCTAAATGCATTTAAGGGTCATTCTGATATTAATGCCCGCTATGGAAACACCCTACTACGGCCCTCTCTCTGTCGGGGGCGACCTGAGTGCATTATGGACACTTTGAAATTTCACGATGGATACTGATTGCTATACAAGCGGTAACCCAAAAACACAAATATGGTCATAAATGCATTTAACGGTCATTCTGATTTTAATGCCCGCTATAGGAGCACCCTACTACGGCCCTCTTTCACTCAGGGCCGTCCTGGGTGCTTTATGGACTGTTTGACAAGTGCTGGAGGAGGAAATAGAGCCGTGCACCTGGTGATTGAAACCGTGCATCTGGTAACCCAAAAACACAAATATGGTCATAAATGCATTTAACGGTCATTCTGATTTTAATGCCCGCTATAGGAGCACCCTACTACGGCCCTCTTTCACTCAGGGCCGTCCTGGGTGCTTTATGGACTGTTTGACAAGTGCTGGAGGAGGAAATAGAGCCGTGCACCTGGTGATTGAAACCGTGCACCTGGTGATTGAAAACGTGCATCTGGTAACCCAAAAATTCAAATATGGTCCTAAATGCATTTAAGGGTCATTCTGATATTAATGCCCGCTATGGAAACACCCTACTACGGCCCTCTCTCTGTCGGGGGCGACCTGAGTGCATTATGGACACTTTGAAATTTCACGATGGATACTGATTGCTATACAAGCGGTAACCCAAAAACACAAATATGGTCATAAATGCATTTAACGGTCATTCTGATTTTAATGCCCGCTATAGGAGCACCCTACTACGGCCCTCTTTCACTCAGGGCCGTCCTGGGTGCTTTATGGACTGTTTGACAAGTGCTGGAGGAGGAAATAGAGCCGTGCACCTGGTGATTGAAACCGTGCATCTGGTAACCCAAAAACACAAATATGGTCATAAATGCATTTAACGGTCATTCTGATTTTAATGCCCGCTATAGGAGCACCCTACTACGGCCCTCTTTCACTCAGGGCCGTCCTGGGTGCTTTATGGACTGTTTGACAAGTGCTGGAGGAGGAAATAGAGCCGTGCACCTGGTGATTGAAACCGTGCACCTGGTGATTGAAAACGTGCATCTGGTAACCCAAAAATTCAAATATGGTCCTAAATGCATTTAAGGGTCATTCTGATATTAATGCCCGCTATGGAAACACCCTACTACGGCCCTCTCTCTGTCGGGGGCGACCTGAGTGCATTATGGACACTTTGAAATTTCACGATGGATACTGATTGCTATACAAGCGGTAACCCAAAAACACAAATATGGTCATAAATGCATTTAACGGTCATTCTGATTTTAATGCCCGCTATAGGAGCACCCTACTACGGCCCTCTTTCACTCAGGGCCGTCCTGGGTGCTTTATGGACTGTTTGACAAGTGCTGGAGGAGGAAATAGAGCCGTGCACCTGGTGATTGAAACCGTGCATCTGGTAACCCAAAAACACAAATATGGTCATAAATGCATTTAACGGTCATTCTGATTTTAATGCCCGCTATAGGAGCACCCTACTACGGCCCTCTTTCACTCAGGGCCGTCCTGGGTGCTTTATGGACTGTTTGACAAGTGCTGGAGGAGGAAATAGAGCCGTGCACCTGGTGATTGAAACCGTGCATCTGGTAACCCAAAAACACAAATATGGTCATAAATGCATTTAACGGTCATTCTGATTTTAATGCCCGCTATAGGAGCACCCTACTACGGCCCTCTTTCACTCAGGGCCGTCCTGGGTGCTTTATGGACTGTTTGACAAGTGCTGGAGGAGGAAATAGAGCCGTGCACCTGGTGATTGAAACCGTGCACCTGGTGATTGAAAACGTGCATCTGGTAACCCAAAAATTCAAATATGGTCCTAAATGCATTTAAGGGTCATTCTGATATTAATGCCCGCTATGGAAACACCCTACTACGGCCCTCTCTCTGTCGGGGGCGACCTGAGTGCATTATGGACACTTTGAAATTTCACGATGGATACTGATTGCTATACAAGCGGTAACCCAAAAACACAAATATGGTCATAAATGCATTTAACGGTCATTCTGATTTTAATGCCCGCTATAGGAGCACCCTACTACGGCCCTCTTTCACTCAGGGCCGTCCTGGGTGCTTTATGGACTGTTTGACAAGTGCTGGAGGAGGAAATAGAGCCGTGCACCTGGTGATTGAAACCGTGCATCTGGTAACCCAAAAACACAAATATGGTCATAAATGCATTTAACGGTCATTCTGATTTTAATGCCCGCTATAGGAGCACCCTACTACGGCCCTCTTTCACTCAGGGCCGTCCTGGGTGCTTTATGGACTGTTTGACAAGTGCTGGAGGAGGAAATAGAGCCGTGCACCTGGTGATTGAAACCGTGCACCTGGTGATTGAAAACGTGCATCTGGTAACCCAAAAATTCAAATATGGTCCTAAATGCATTTAAGGGTCATTCTGATATTAATGCCCGCTATGGAAACACCCTACTACGGCCCTCTCTCTGTCGGGGGCGACCTGAGTGCATTATGGACACTTTGAAATTTCACGATGGATACTGATTGCTATACAAGCGGTAACCCAAAAACACAAATATGGTCATAAATGCATTTAACGGTCATTCTGATTTTAATGCCCGCTATAGGAGCACCCTACTACGGCCCTCTTTCACTCAGGGCCGTCCTGGGTGCTTTATGGACTGTTTGACAAGTGCTGGAGGAGGAAATAGAGCCGTGCACCTGGTGATTGAAACCGTGCATCTGGTAACCCAAAAACACAAATATGGTCATAAATGCATTTAACGGTCATTCTGATTTTAATGCCCGCTATAGGAGCACCCTACTACGGCCCTCTTTCACTCAGGGCCGTCCTGGGTGCTTTATGGACTGTTTGACAAGTGCTGGAGGAGGAAATAGAGCCGTGCACCTGGTGATTGAAACCGTGCACCTGGTGATTGAAAACGTGCATCTGGTAACCCAAAAATTCAAATATGGTCCTAAATGCATTTAAGGGTCATTCTGATATTAATGCCCGCTATGGAAACACCCTACTACGGCCCTCTCTCTGTCGGGGGCGACCTGAGTGCATTATGGACACTTTGAAATTTCACGATGGATACTGATTGCTATACAAGCGGTAACCCAAAAACACAAATATGGTCATAAATGCATTTAACGGTCATTCTGATTTTAATGCCCGCTATAGGAGCACCCTACTACGGCCCTCTTTCACTCAGGGCCGTCCTGGGTGCTTTATGGACTGTTTGACAAGTGCTGGAGGAGGAAATAGAGCCGTGCACCTGGTGATTGAAACCGTGCATCTGGTAACCCAAAAACACAAATATGGTCATAAATGCATTTAACGGTCATTCTGATTTTAATGCCCGCTATAGGAGCACCCTACTACGGCCCTCTTTCACTCAGGGCCGTCCTGGGTGCTTTATGGACTGTTTGACAAGTGCTGGAGGAGGAAATAGAGCCGTGCACCTGGTGATTGAAACCGTGCACCTGGTGATTGAAAACGTGCATCTGGTAACCCAAAAATTCAAATATGGTCCTAAATGCATTTAAGGGTCATTCTGATATTAATGCCCGCTATGGAAACACCCTACTACGGCCCTCTCTCTGTCGGGGGCGACCTGAGTGCATTATGGACACTTTGAAATTTCACGATGGATACTGATTGCTATACAAGCGGTAACCCAAAAACACAAATATGGTCATAAATGCATTTAACGGTCATTCTGATTTTAATGCCCGCTATAGGAGCACCCTACTACGGCCCTCTTTCACTCAGGGCCGTCCTGGGTGCTTTATGGACTGTTTGACAAGTGCTGGAGGAGGAAATAGAGCCGTGCACCTGGTGATTGAAACCGTGCATCTGGTAACCCAAAAACACAAATATGGTCATAAATGCATTTAACGGTCATTCTGATTTTAATGCCCGCTATAGGAGCACCCTACTACGGCCCTCTTTCACTCAGGGCCGTCCTGGGTGCTTTATGGACTGTTTGACAAGTGCTGGAGGAGGAAATAGAGCCGTGCACCTGGTGATTGAAACCGTGCATCTGGTAACCCAAAAACACAAATATGGTCATAAATGCATTTAACGGTCATTCTGATTTTAATGCCCGCTATAGGAGCACCCTACTACGGCCCTCTTTCACTCAGGGCCGTCCTGGGTGCTTTATGGACTGTTTGACAAGTGCTGGAGGAGGAAATAGAGCCGTGCACCTGGTGATTGAAACCGTGCACCTGGTGATTGAAAACGTGCATCTGGTAACCCAAAAATTCAAATATGGTCCTAAATGCATTTAAGGGTCATTCTGATATTAATGCCCGCTATGGAAACACCCTACTACGGCCCTCTCTCTGTCGGGGGCGACCTGAGTGCATTATGGACACTTTGAAATTTCACGATGGATACTGATTGCTATACAAGCGGTAACCCAAAAACACAAATATGGTCATAAATGCATTTAACGGTCATTCTGATTTTAATGCCCGCTATAGGAGCACCCTACTACGGCCCTCTTTCACTCAGGGCCGTCCTGGGTGCTTTATGGACTGTTTGACAAGTGCTGGAGGAGGAAATAGAGCCGTGCACCTGGTGATTGAAACCGTGCATCTGGTAACCCAAAAACACAAATATGGTCATAAATGCATTTAACGGTCATTCTGATTTTAATGCCCGCTATAGGAGCACCCTACTACGGCCCTCTTTCACTCAGGGCCGTCCTGGGTGCTTTATGGACTGTTTGACAAGTGCTGGAGGAGGAAATAGAGCCGTGCACCTGGTGATTGAAACCGTGCACCTGGTGATTGAAAACGTGCATCTGGTAACCCAAAAATTCAAATATGGTCCTAAATGCATTTAAGGGTCATTCTGATATTAATGCCCGCTATGGAAACACCCTACTACGGCCCTCTCTCTGTCGGGGGCGACCTGAGTGCATTATGGACACTTTGAAATTTCACGATGGATACTGATTGCTATACAAGCGGTAACCCAAAAACACAAATATGGTCATAAATGCATTTAACGGTCATTCTGATTTTAATGCCCGCTATAGGAGCACCCTACTACGGCCCTCTTTCACTCAGGGCCGTCCTGGGTGCTTTATGGACTGTTTGACAAGTGCTGGAGGAGGAAATAGAGCCGTGCACCTGGTGATTGAAACCGTGCATCTGGTAACCCAAAAACACAAATATGGTCATAAATGCATTTAACGGTCATTCTGATTTTAATGCCCGCTATAGGAGCACCCTACTACGGCCCTCTTTCACTCAGGGCCGTCCTGGGTGCTTTATGGACTGTTTGACAAGTGCTGGAGGAGGAAATAGAGCCGTGCACCTGGTGATTGAAACCGTGCACCTGGTGATTGAAAACGTGCATCTGGTAACCCAAAAATTCAAATATGGTCCTAAATGCATTTAAGGGTCATTCTGATATTAATGCCCGCTATGGAAACACCCTACTACGGCCCTCTCTCTGTCGGGGGCGACCTGAGTGCATTATGGACACTTTGAAATTTCACGATGGATACTGATTGCTATACAAGCGGTAACCCAAAAACACAAATATGGTCATAAATGCATTTAACGGTCATTCTGATTTTAATGCCCGCTATAGGAGCACCCTACTACGGCCCTCTTTCACTCAGGGCCGTCCTGGGTGCTTTATGGACTGTTTGACAAGTGCTGGAGGAGGAAATAGAGCCGTGCACCTGGTGATTGAAACCGTGCATCTGGTAACCCAAAAACACAAATATGGTCATAAATGCATTTAACGGTCATTCTGATTTTAATGCCCGCTATAGGAGCACCCTACTACGGCCCTCTTTCACTCAGGGCCGTCCTGGGTGCTTTATGGACTGTTTGACAAGTGCTGGAGGAGGAAATAGAGCCGTGCACCTGGTGATTGAAACCGTGCACCTGGTGATTGAAAACGTGCATCTGGTAACCCAAAAATTCAAATATGGTCCTAAATGCATTTAAGGGTCATTCTGATATTAATGCCCGCTATGGAAACACCCTACTACGGCCCTCTCTCTGTCGGGGGCGACCTGAGTGCATTATGGACACTTTGAAATTTCACGATGGATACTGATTGCTATACAAGCGGTAACCCAAAAACACAAATATGGTCATAAATGCATTTAACGGTCATTCTGATTTTAATGCCCGCTATAGGAGCACCCTACTACGGCCCTCTTTCACTCAGGGCCGTCCTGGGTGCTTTATGGACTGTTTGACAAGTGCTGGAGGAGGAAATAGAGCCGTGCACCTGGTGATTGAAACCGTGCATCTGGTAACCCAAAAACACAAATATGGTCATAAATGCATTTAACGGTCATTCTGATTTTAATGCCCGCTATAGGAGCACCCTACTACGGCCCTCTTTCACTCAGGGCCGTCCTGGGTGCTTTATGGACTGTTTGACAAGTGCTGGAGGAGGAAATAGAGCCGTGCACCTGGTGATTGAAACCGTGCACCTGGTGATTGAAAACGTGCATCTGGTAACCCAAAAATTCAAATATGGTCCTAAATGCATTTAAGGGTCATTCTGATATTAATGCCCGCTATGGAAACACCCTACTACGGCCCTCTCTCTGTCGGGGGCGACCTGAGTGCATTATGGACACTTTGAAATTTCACGATGGATACTGATTGCTATACAAGCGGTAACCCAAAAACACAAATATGGTCATAAATGCATTTAACGGTCATTCTGATTTTAATGCCCGCTATAGGAGCACCCTACTACGGCCCTCTTTCACTCAGGGCCGTCCTGGGTGCTTTATGGACTGTTTGACAAGTGCTGGAGGAGGAAATAGAGCCGTGCACCTGGTGATTGAAACCGTGCATCTGGTAACCCAAAAACACAAATATGGTCATAAATGCATTTAACGGTCATTCTGATTTTAATGCCCGCTATAGGAGCACCCTACTACGGCCCTCTTTCACTCAGGGCCGTCCTGGGTGCTTTATGGACTGTTTGACAAGTGCTGGAGGAGGAAATAGAGCCGTGCACCTGGTGATTGAAACCGTGCACCTGGTGATTGAAAACGTGCATCTGGTAACCCAAAAATTCAAATATGGTCCTAAATGCATTTAAGGGTCATTCTGATATTAATGCCCGCTATGGAAACACCCTACTACGGCCCTCTCTCTGTCGGGGGCGACCTGAGTGCATTATGGACACTTTGAAATTTCACGATGGATACTGATTGCTATACAAGCGGTAACCCAAAAACACAAATATGGTCATAAATGCATTTAACGGTCATTCTGATTTTAATGCCCGCTATAGGAGCACCCTACTACGGCCCTCTTTCACTCAGGGCCGTCCTGGGTGCTTTATGGACTGTTTGACAAGTGCTGGAGGAGGAAATAGAGCCGTGCACCTGGTGATTGAAACCGTGCATCTGGTAACCCAAAAACACAAATATGGTCATAAATGCATTTAACGGTCATTCTGATTTTAATGCCCGCTATAGGAGCACCCTACTACGGCCCTCTTTCACTCAGGGCCGTCCTGGGTGCTTTATGGACTGTTTGACAAGTGCTGGAGGAGGAAATAGAGCCGTGCACCTGGTGATTGAAACCGTGCATCTGGTAACCCAAAAACACAAATATGGTCATAAATGCATTTAACGGTCATTCTGATTTTAATGCCCGCTATAGGAGCACCCTACTACGGCCCTCTTTCACTCAGGGCCGTCCTGGGTGCTTTATGGACTGTTTGACAAGTGCTGGAGGAGGAAATAGAGCCGTGCACCTGGTGATTGAAACCGTGCACCTGGTGATTGAAAACGTGCATCTGGTAACCCAAAAATTCAAATATGGTCCTAAATGCATTTAAGGGTCATTCTGATATTAATGCCCGCTATGGAAACACCCTACTACGGCCCTCTCTCTGTCGGGGGCGACCTGAGTGCATTATGGACACTTTGAAATTTCACGATGGATACTGATTGCTATACAAGCGGTAACCCAAAAACACAAATATGGTCATAAATGCATTTAACGGTCATTCTGATTTTAATGCCCGCTATAGGAGCACCCTACTACGGCCCTCTTTCACTCAGGGCCGTCCTGGGTGCTTTATGGACTGTTTGACAAGTGCTGGAGGAGGAAATAGAGCCGTGCACCTGGTGATTGAAACCGTGCATCTGGTAACCCAAAAACACAAATATGGTCATAAATGCATTTAACGGTCATTCTGATTTTAATGCCCGCTATAGGAGCACCCTACTACGGCCCTCTTTCACTCAGGGCCGTCCTGGGTGCTTTATGGACTGTTTGACAAGTGCTGGAGGAGGAAATAGAGCCGTGCACCTGGTGATTGAAACCGTGCATCTGGTAACCCAAAAACACAAATATGGTCATAAATGCATTTAACGGTCATTCTGATTTTAATGCCCGCTATAGGAGCACCCTACTACGGCCCTCTTTCACTCAGGGCCGTCCTGGGTGCTTTATGGACTGTTTGACAAGTGCTGGAGGAGGAAATAGAGCCGTGCACCTGGTGATTGAAACCGTGCACCTGGTGATTGAAAACGTGCATCTGGTAACCCAAAAATTCAAATATGGTCCTAAATGCATTTAAGGGTCATTCTGATATTAATGCCCGCTATGGAAACACCCTACTACGGCCCTCTCTCTGTCGGGGGCGACCTGAGTGCATTATGGACACTTTGAAATTTCACGATGGATACTGATTGCTATACAAGCGGTAACCCAAAAACACAAATATGGTCATAAATGCATTTAACGGTCATTCTGATTTTAATGCCCGCTATAGGAGCACCCTACTACGGCCCTCTTTCACTCAGGGCCGTCCTGGGTGCTTTATGGACTGTTTGACAAGTGCTGGAGGAGGAAATAGAGCCGTGCACCTGGTGATTGAAACCGTGCATCTGGTAACCCAAAAACACAAATATGGTCATAAATGCATTTAACGGTCATTCTGATTTTAATGCCCGCTATAGGAGCACCCTACTACGGCCCTCTTTCACTCAGGGCCGTCCTGGGTGCTTTATGGACTGTTTGACAAGTGCTGGAGGAGGAAATAGAGCCGTGCACCTGGTGATTGAAACCGTGCACCTGGTGATTGAAAACGTGCATCTGGTAACCCAAAAATTCAAATATGGTCCTAAATGCATTTAAGGGTCATTCTGATATTAATGCCCGCTATGGAAACACCCTACTACGGCCCTCTCTCTGTCGGGGGCGACCTGAGTGCATTATGGACACTTTGAAATTTCACGATGGATACTGATTGCTATACAAGCGGTAACCCAAAAACACAAATATGGTCATAAATGCATTTAACGGTCATTCTGATTTTAATGCCCGCTATAGGAGCACCCTACTACGGCCCTCTTTCACTCAGGGCCGTCCTGGGTGCTTTATGGACTGTTTGACAAGTGCTGGAGGAGGAAATAGAGCCGTGCACCTGGTGATTGAAACCGTGCATCTGGTAACCCAAAAACACAAATATGGTCATAAATGCATTTAACGGTCATTCTGATTTTAATGCCCGCTATAGGAGCACCCTACTACGGCCCTCTTTCACTCAGGGCCGTCCTGGGTGCTTTATGGACTGTTTGACAAGTGCTGGAGGAGGAAATAGAGCCGTGCACCTGGTGATTGAAACCGTGCATCTGGTAACCCAAAAACACAAATATGGTCATAAATGCATTTAACGGTCATTCTGATTTTAATGCCCGCTATAGGAGCACCCTACTACGGCCCTCTTTCACTCAGGGCCGTCCTGGGTGCTTTATGGACTGTTTGACAAGTGCTGGAGGAGGAAATAGAGCCGTGCACCTGGTGATTGAAACCGTGCACCTGGTGATTGAAAACGTGCATCTGGTAACCCAAAAATTCAAATATGGTCCTAAATGCATTTAAGGGTCATTCTGATATTAATGCCCGCTATGGAAACACCCTACTACGGCCCTCTCTCTGTCGGGGGCGACCTGAGTGCATTATGGACACTTTGAAATTTCACGATGGATACTGATTGCTATACAAGCGGTAACCCAAAAACACAAATATGGTCATAAATGCATTTAACGGTCATTCTGATTTTAATGCCCGCTATAGGAGCACCCTACTACGGCCCTCTTTCACTCAGGGCCGTCCTGGGTGCTTTATGGACTGTTTGACAAGTGCTGGAGGAGGAAATAGAGCCGTGCACCTGGTGATTGAAACCGTGCATCTGGTAACCCAAAAACACAAATATGGTCATAAATGCATTTAACGGTCATTCTGATTTTAATGCCCGCTATAGGAGCACCCTACTACGGCCCTCTTTCACTCAGGGCCGTCCTGGGTGCTTTATGGACTGTTTGACAAGTGCTGGAGGAGGAAATAGAGCCGTGCACCTGGTGATTGAAACCGTGCACCTGGTGATTGAAAACGTGCATCTGGTAACCCAAAAATTCAAATATGGTCCTAAATGCATTTAAGGGTCATTCTGATATTAATGCCCGCTATGGAAACACCCTACTACGGCCCTCTCTCTGTCGGGGGCGACCTGAGTGCATTATGGACACTTTGAAATTTCACGATGGATACTGATTGCTATACAAGCGGTAACCCAAAAACACAAATATGGTCATAAATGCATTTAACGGTCATTCTGATTTTAATGCCCGCTATAGGAGCACCCTACTACGGCCCTCTTTCACTCAGGGCCGTCCTGGGTGCTTTATGGACTGTTTGACAAGTGCTGGAGGAGGAAATAGAGCCGTGCACCTGGTGATTGAAACCGTGCATCTGGTAACCCAAAAACACAAATATGGTCATAAATGCATTTAACGGTCATTCTGATTTTAATGCCCGCTATAGGAGCACCCTACTACGGCCCTCTTTCACTCAGGGCCGTCCTGGGTGCTTTATGGACTGTTTGACAAGTGCTGGAGGAGGAAATAGAGCCGTGCACCTGGTGATTGAAACCGTGCATCTGGTAACCCAAAAACACAAATATGGTCATAAATGCATTTAACGGTCATTCTGATTTTAATGCCCGCTATAGGAGCACCCTACTACGGCCCTCTTTCACTCAGGGCCGTCCTGGGTGCTTTATGGACTGTTTGACAAGTGCTGGAGGAGGAAATAGAGCCGTGCACCTGGTGATTGAAACCGTGCACCTGGTGATTGAAAACGTGCATCTGGTAACCCAAAAATTCAAATATGGTCCTAAATGCATTTAAGGGTCATTCTGATATTAATGCCCGCTATGGAAACACCCTACTACGGCCCTCTCTCTGTCGGGGGCGACCTGAGTGCATTATGGACACTTTGAAATTTCACGATGGATACTGATTGCTATACAAGCGGTAACCCAAAAACACAAATATGGTCATAAATGCATTTAACGGTCATTCTGATTTTAATGCCCGCTATAGGAGCACCCTACTACGGCCCTCTTTCACTCAGGGCCGTCCTGGGTGCTTTATGGACTGTTTGACAAGTGCTGGAGGAGGAAATAGAGCCGTGCACCTGGTGATTGAAACCGTGCATCTGGTAACCCAAAAACACAAATATGGTCATAAATGCATTTAACGGTCATTCTGATTTTAATGCCCGCTATAGGAGCACCCTACTACGGCCCTCTTTCACTCAGGGCCGTCCTGGGTGCTTTATGGACTGTTTGACAAGTGCTGGAGGAGGAAATAGAGCCGTGCACCTGGTGATTGAAACCGTGCACCTGGTGATTGAAAACGTGCATCTGGTAACCCAAAAATTCAAATATGGTCCTAAATGCATTTAAGGGTCATTCTGATATTAATGCCCGCTATGGAAACACCCTACTACGGCCCTCTCTCTGTCGGGGGCGACCTGAGTGCATTATGGACACTTTGAAATTTCACGATGGATACTGATTGCTATACAAGCGGTAACCCAAAAACACAAATATGGTCATAAATGCATTTAACGGTCATTCTGATTTTAATGCCCGCTATAGGAGCACCCTACTACGGCCCTCTTTCACTCAGGGCCGTCCTGGGTGCTTTATGGACTGTTTGACAAGTGCTGGAGGAGGAAATAGAGCCGTGCACCTGGTGATTGAAACCGTGCACCTGGTGATTGAAAACGTGCATCTGGTAACCCAAAAACACAAATATGGTCATAAATGCATTTAACGGTCATTCTGATTTTAATGCCCGCTATAGGAGCACCCTACTACGGCCCTCTTTCACTCAGGGCCGTCCTGGTGCTTTATGGACACTTTGAAATTTCAGGATGGATACTGATTGCTAACAATCGGTAACCCAAAAACACAAATATGGTCATAAATGCATTTAACGGTCATTCTGATTTTAATGCCCGCTATAGGAGCACCCTACTACGGCCCTCTTTCACTCAGGGCCGTCCTGGGTGCTTTATGGACTGTTTGACAAGTGCTGGAGGAGGAAATAGAGCCGTGCACCTGGTGATTGAAACCGTGCACCTGGTGATTGAAAACGTGCATCTGGTAACCCAAAAATTCAAATATGGTCCTAAATGCATTTAAGGGTCATTCTGATATTAATGCCCGCTATGGAAACACCCTACTACGGCCCTCTCTCTGTCGGGGGCGACCTGAGTGCATTATGGACACTTTGAAATTTCACGATGGATACTGATTGCTATACAAGCGGTAACCCAAAAACACAAATATGGTCATAAATGCATTTAACGGTCATTCTGATTTTAATGCCCGCTATAGGAGCACCCTACTACGGCCCTCTTTCACTCAGGGCCGTCCTGGGTGCTTTATGGACTGTTTGACAAGTGCTGGAGGAGGAAATAGAGCCGTGCACCTGGTGATTGAAACCGTGCATCTGGTAACCCAAAAACACAAATATGGTCATAAATGCATTTAACGGTCATTCTGATTTTAATGCCCGCTATAGGAGCACCCTACTACGGCCCTCTTTCACTCAGGGCCGTCCTGGGTGCTTTATGGACTGTTTGACAAGTGCTGGAGGAGGAAATAGAGCCGTGCACCTGGTGATTGAAACCGTGCACCTGGTGATTGAAAACGTGCATCTGGTAACCCAAAAATTCAAATATGGTCCTAAATGCATTTAAGGGTCATTCTGATATTAATGCCCGCTATGGAAACACCCTACTACGGCCCTCTCTCTGTCGGGGGCGACCTGAGTGCATTATGGACACTTTGAAATTTCACGATGGATACTGATTGCTATACAAGCGGTAACCCAAAAACACAAATATGGTCATAAATGCATTTAACGGTCATTCTGATTTTAATGCCCGCTATAGGAGCACCCTACTACGGCCCTCTTTCACTCAGGGCCGTCCTGGGTGCTTTATGGACTGTTTGACAAGTGCTGGAGGAGGAAATAGAGCCGTGCACCTGGTGATTGAAACCGTGCATCTGGTAACCCAAAAACACAAATATGGTCATAAATGCATTTAACGGTCATTCTGATTTTAATGCCCGCTATAGGAGCACCCTACTACGGCCCTCTTTCACTCAGGGCCGTCCTGGGTGCTTTATGGACTGTTTGACAAGTGCTGGAGGAGGAAATAGAGCCGTGCACCTGGTGATTGAAACCGTGCACCTGGTGATTGAAAACGTGCATCTGGTAACCCAAAAATTCAAATATGGTCCTAAATGCATTTAAGGGTCATTCTGATATTAATGCCCGCTATGGAAACACCCTACTACGGCCCTCTCTCTGTCGGGGGCGACCTGAGTGCATTATGGACACTTTGAAATTTCACGATGGATACTGATTGCTATACAAGCGGTAACCCAAAAACACAAATATGGTCATAAATGCATTTAACGGTCATTCTGATTTTAATGCCCGCTATAGGAGCACCCTACTACGGCCCTCTTTCACTCAGGGCCGTCCTGGGTGCTTTATGGACTGTTTGACAAGTGCTGGAGGAGGAAATAGAGCCGTGCACCTGGTGATTGAAACCGTGCATCTGGTAACCCAAAAACACAAATATGGTCATAAATGCATTTAACGGTCATTCTGATTTTAATGCCCGCTATAGGAGCACCCTACTACGGCCCTCTTTCACTCAGGGCCGTCCTGGGTGCTTTATGGACTGTTTGACAAGTGCTGGAGGAGGAAATAGAGCCGTGCACCTGGTGATTGAAACCGTGCACCTGGTGATTGAAAACGTGCATCTGGTAACCCAAAAATTCAAATATGGTCCTAAATGCATTTAAGGGTCATTCTGATATTAATGCCCGCTATGGAAACACCCTACTACGGCCCTCTCTCTGTCGGGGGCGACCTGAGTGCATTATGGACACTTTGAAATTTCACGATGGATACTGATTGCTATACAAGCGGTAACCCAAAAACACAAATATGGTCATAAATGCATTTAACGGTCATTCTGATTTTAATGCCCGCTATAGGAGCACCCTACTACGGCCCTCTTTCACTCAGGGCCGTCCTGGGTGCTTTATGGACTGTTTGACAAGTGCTGGAGGAGGAAATAGAGCCGTGCACCTGGTGATTGAAACCGTGCATCTGGTAACCCAAAAACACAAATATGGTCATAAATGCATTTAACGGTCATTCTGATTTTAATGCCCGCTATAGGAGCACCCTACTACGGCCCTCTTTCACTCAGGGCCGTCCTGGGTGCTTTATGGACTGTTTGACAAGTGCTGGAGGAGGAAATAGAGCCGTGCACCTGGTGATTGAAACCGTGCATCTGGTAACCCAAAAACACAAATATGGTCATAAATGCATTTAACGGTCATTCTGATTTTAATGCCCGCTATAGGAGCACCCTACTACGGCCCTCTTTCACTCAGGGCCGTCCTGGGTGCTTTATGGACTGTTTGACAAGTGCTGGAGGAGGAAATAGAGCCGTGCACCTGGTGATTGAAACCGTGCACCTGGTGATTGAAAACGTGCATCTGGTAACCCAAAAATTCAAATATGGTCCTAAATGCATTTAAGGGTCATTCTGATATTAATGCCCGCTATGGAAACACCCTACTACGGCCCTCTCTCTGTCGGGGGCGACCTGAGTGCATTATGGACACTTTGAAATTTCACGATGGATACTGATTGCTATACAAGCGGTAACCCAAAAACACAAATATGGTCATAAATGCATTTAACGGTCATTCTGATTTTAATGCCCGCTATAGGAGCACCCTACTACGGCCCTCTTTCACTCAGGGCCGTCCTGGGTGCTTTATGGACTGTTTGACAAGTGCTGGAGGAGGAAATAGAGCCGTGCACCTGGTGATTGAAACCGTGCATCTGGTAACCCAAAAACACAAATATGGTCATAAATGCATTTAACGGTCATTCTGATTTTAATGCCCGCTATAGGAGCACCCTACTACGGCCCTCTTTCACTCAGGGCCGTCCTGGGTGCTTTATGGACTGTTTGACAAGTGCTGGAGGAGGAAATAGAGCCGTGCACCTGGTGATTGAAACCGTGCACCTGGTGATTGAAAACGTGCATCTGGTAACCCAAAAATTCAAATATGGTCCTAAATGCATTTAAGGGTCATTCTGATATTAATGCCCGCTATGGAAACACCCTACTACGGCCCTCTCTCTGTCGGGGGCGACCTGAGTGCATTATGGACACTTTGAAATTTCACGATGGATACTGATTGCTATACAAGCGGTAACCCAAAAACACAAATATGGTCATAAATGCATTTAACGGTCATTCTGATTTTAATGCCCGCTATAGGAGCACCCTACTACGGCCCTCTTTCACTCAGGGCCGTCCTGGGTGCTTTATGGACTGTTTGACAAGTGCTGGAGGAGGAAATAGAGCCGTGCACCTGGTGATTGAAACCGTGCATCTGGTAACCCAAAAACACAAATATGGTCATAAATGCATTTAACGGTCATTCTGATTTTAATGCCCGCTATAGGAGCACCCTACTACGGCCCTCTTTCACTCAGGGCCGTCCTGGGTGCTTTATGGACTGTTTGACAAGTGCTGGAGGAGGAAATAGAGCCGTGCACCTGGTGATTGAAACCGTGCATCTGGTAACCCAAAAACACAAATATGGTCATAAATGCATTTAACGGTCATTCTGATTTTAATGCCCGCTATAGGAGCACCCTACTACGGCCCTCTTTCACTCAGGGCCGTCCTGGGTGCTTTATGGACTGTTTGACAAGTGCTGGAGGAGGAAATAGAGCCGTGCACCTGGTGATTGAAACCGTGCACCTGGTGATTGAAAACGTGCATCTGGTAACCCAAAAATTCAAATATGGTCCTAAATGCATTTAAGGGTCATTCTGATATTAATGCCCGCTATGGAAACACCCTACTACGGCCCTCTCTCTGTCGGGGGCGACCTGAGTGCATTATGGACACTTTGAAATTTCACGATGGATACTGATTGCTATACAAGCGGTAACCCAAAAACACAAATATGGTCATAAATGCATTTAACGGTCATTCTGATTTTAATGCCCGCTATAGGAGCACCCTACTACGGCCCTCTTTCACTCAGGGCCGTCCTGGGTGCTTTATGGACTGTTTGACAAGTGCTGGAGGAGGAAATAGAGCCGTGCACCTGGTGATTGAAACCGTGCATCTGGTAACCCAAAAACACAAATATGGTCATAAATGCATTTAACGGTCATTCTGATTTTAATGCCCGCTATAGGAGCACCCTACTACGGCCCTCTTTCACTCAGGGCCGTCCTGGGTGCTTTATGGACTGTTTGACAAGTGCTGGAGGAGGAAATAGAGCCGTGCACCTGGTGATTGAAACCGTGCACCTGGTGATTGAAAACGTGCATCTGGTAACCCAAAAATTCAAATATGGTCCTAAATGCATTTAAGGGTCATTCTGATATTAATGCCCGCTATGGAAACACCCTACTACGGCCCTCTCTCTGTCGGGGGCGACCTGAGTGCATTATGGACACTTTGAAATTTCACGATGGATACTGATTGCTATACAAGCGGTAACCCAAAAACACAAATATGGTCATAAATGCATTTAACGGTCATTCTGATTTTAATGCCCGCTATAGGAGCACCCTACTACGGCCCTCTTTCACTCAGGGCCGTCCTGGGTGCTTTATGGACTGTTTGACAAGTGCTGGAGGAGGAAATAGAGCCGTGCACCTGGTGATTGAAACCGTGCATCTGGTAACCCAAAAACACAAATATGGTCATAAATGCATTTAACGGTCATTCTGATTTTAATGCCCGCTATAGGAGCACCCTACTACGGCCCTCTTTCACTCAGGGCCGTCCTGGGTGCTTTATGGACTGTTTGACAAGTGCTGGAGGAGGAAATAGAGCCGTGCACCTGGTGATTGAAACCGTGCACCTGGTGATTGAAAACGTGCATCTGGTAACCCAAAAATTCAAATATGGTCCTAAATGCATTTAAGGGTCATTCTGATATTAATGCCCGCTATGGAAACACCCTACTACGGCCCTCTCTCTGTCGGGGGCGACCTGAGTGCATTATGGACACTTTGAAATTTCACGATGGATACTGATTGCTATACAAGCGGTAACCCAAAAACACAAATATGGTCATAAATGCATTTAACGGTCATTCTGATTTTAATGCCCGCTATAGGAGCACCCTACTACGGCCCTCTTTCACTCAGGGCCGTCCTGGGTGCTTTATGGACTGTTTGACAAGTGCTGGAGGAGGAAATAGAGCCGTGCACCTGGTGATTGAAACCGTGCATCTGGTAACCCAAAAACACAAATATGGTCATAAATGCATTTAACGGTCATTCTGATTTTAATGCCCGCTATAGGAGCACCCTACTACGGCCCTCTTTCACTCAGGGCCGTCCTGGGTGCTTTATGGACTGTTTGACAAGTGCTGGAGGAGGAAATAGAGCCGTGCACCTGGTGATTGAAACCGTGCACCTGGTGATTGAAAACGTGCATCTGGTAACCCAAAAATTCAAATATGGTCCTAAATGCATTTAAGGGTCATTCTGATATTAATGCCCGCTATGGAAACACCCTACTACGGCCCTCTCTCTGTCGGGGGCGACCTGAGTGCATTATGGACACTTTGAAATTTCACGATGGATACTGATTGCTATACAAGCGGTAACCCAAAAACACAAATATGGTCATAAATGCATTTAACGGTCATTCTGATTTTAATGCCCGCTATAGGAGCACCCTACTACGGCCCTCTTTCACTCAGGGCCGTCCTGGGTGCTTTATGGACTGTTTGACAAGTGCTGGAGGAGGAAATAGAGCCGTGCACCTGGTGATTGAAACCGTGCATCTGGTAACCCAAAAACACAAATATGGTCATAAATGCATTTAACGGTCATTCTGATTTTAATGCCCGCTATAGGAGCACCCTACTACGGCCCTCTTTCACTCAGGGCCGTCCTGGGTGCTTTATGGACTGTTTGACAAGTGCTGGAGGAGGAAATAGAGCCGTGCACCTGGTGATTGAAACCGTGCACCTGGTGATTGAAAACGTGCATCTGGTAACCCAAAAATTCAAATATGGTCCTAAATGCATTTAAGGGTCATTCTGATATTAATGCCCGCTATGGAAACACCCTACTACGGCCCTCTCTCTGTCGGGGGCGACCTGAGTGCATTATGGACACTTTGAAATTTCACGATGGATACTGATTGCTATACAAGCGGTAACCCAAAAACACAAATATGGTCATAAATGCATTTAACGGTCATTCTGATTTTAATGCCCGCTATAGGAGCACCCTACTACGGCCCTCTTTCACTCAGGGCCGTCCTGGGTGCTTTATGGACTGTTTGACAAGTGCTGGAGGAGGAAATAGAGCCGTGCACCTGGTGATTGAAACCGTGCATCTGGTAACCCAAAAACACAAATATGGTCATAAATGCATTTAACGGTCATTCTGATTTTAATGCCCGCTATAGGAGCACCCTACTACGGCCCTCTTTCACTCAGGGCCGTCCTGGGTGCTTTATGGACTGTTTGACAAGTGCTGGAGGAGGAAATAGAGCCGTGCACCTGGTGATTGAAACCGTGCACCTGGTGATTGAAAACGTGCATCTGGTAACCCAAAAATTCAAATATGGTCCTAAATGCATTTAAGGGTCATTCTGATATTAATGCCCGCTATGGAAACACCCTACTACGGCCCTCTCTCTGTCGGGGGCGACCTGAGTGCATTATGGACACTTTGAAATTTCACGATGGATACTGATTGCTATACAAGCGGTAACCCAAAAACACAAATATGGTCATAAATGCATTTAACGGTCATTCTGATTTTAATGCCCGCTATAGGAGCACCCTACTACGGCCCTCTTTCACTCAGGGCCGTCCTGGGTGCTTTATGGACTGTTTGACAAGTGCTGGAGGAGGAAATAGAGCCGTGCACCTGGTGATTGAAACCGTGCATCTGGTAACCCAAAAACACAAATATGGTCATAAATGCATTTAACGGTCATTCTGATTTTAATGCCCGCTATAGGAGCACCCTACTACGGCCCTCTTTCACTCAGGGCCGTCCTGGGTGCTTTATGGACTGTTTGACAAGTGCTGGAGGAGGAAATAGAGCCGTGCACCTGGTGATTGAAACCGTGCACCTGGTGATTGAAAACGTGCATCTGGTAACCCAAAAATTCAAATATGGTCCTAAATGCATTTAAGGGTCATTCTGATATTAATGCCCGCTATGGAAACACCCTACTACGGCCCTCTCTCTGTCGGGGGCGACCTGAGTGCATTATGGACACTTTGAAATTTCACGATGGATACTGATTGCTATACAAGCGGTAACCCAAAAACACAAATATGGTCATAAATGCATTTAACGGTCATTCTGATTTTAATGCCCGCTATAGGAGCACCCTACTACGGCCCTCTTTCACTCAGGGCCGTCCTGGGTGCTTTATGGACTGTTTGACAAGTGCTGGAGGAGGAAATAGAGCCGTGCACCTGGTGATTGAAACCGTGCACCTGGTGATTGAAAACGTGCATCTGGTAACCCAAAAATTCAAATATGGTCCTAAATGCATTTAAGGGTCATTCTGATATTAATGCCCGCTATGGAAACACCCTACTACGGCCCTCTCTCTGTCGGGGGCGACCTGAGTGCATTATGGACACTTTGAAATTTCACGATGGATACTGATTGCTATACAAGCGGTAACCCAAAAACACAAATATGGTCATAAATGCATTTAACGGTCATTCTGATTTTAATGCCCGCTATAGGAGCACCCTACTACGGCCCTCTTTCACTCAGGGCCGTCCTGGGTGCTTTATGGACTGTTTGACAAGTGCTGGAGGAGGAAATAGAGCCGTGCACCTGGTGATTGAAACCGTGCATCTGGTAACCCAAAAACACAAATATGGTCATAAATGCATTTAACGGTCATTCTGATTTTAATGCCCGCTATAGGAGCACCCTACTACGGCCCTCTTTCACTCAGGGCCGTCCTGGGTGCTTTATGGACTGTTTGACAAGTGCTGGAGGAGGAAATAGAGCCGTGCACCTGGTGATTGAAACCGTGCATCTGGTAACCCAAAAACACAAATATGGTCATAAATGCATTTAACGGTCATTCTGATTTTAATGCCCGCTATAGGAGCACCCTACTACGGCCCTCTTTCACTCAGGGCCGTCCTGGGTGCTTTATGGACTGTTTGACAAGTGCTGGAGGAGGAAATAGAGCCGTGCACCTGGTGATTGAAACCGTGCACCTGGTGATTGAAAACGTGCATCTGGTAACCCAAAAATTCAAATATGGTCCTAAATGCATTTAAGGGTCATTCTGATATTAATGCCCGCTATGGAAACACCCTACTACGGCCCTCTCTCTGTCGGGGGCGACCTGAGTGCATTATGGACACTTTGAAATTTCACGATGGATACTGATTGCTATACAAGCGGTAACCCAAAAACACAAATATGGTCATAAATGCATTTAACGGTCATTCTGATTTTAATGCCCGCTATAGGAGCACCCTACTACGGCCCTCTTTCACTCAGGGCCGTCCTGGGTGCTTTATGGACTGTTTGACAAGTGCTGGAGGAGGAAATAGAGCCGTGCACCTGGTGATTGAAACCGTGCATCTGGTAACCCAAAAACACAAATATGGTCATAAATGCATTTAACGGTCATTCTGATTTTAATGCCCGCTATAGGAGCACCCTACTACGGCCCTCTTTCACTCAGGGCCGTCCTGGGTGCTTTATGGACTGTTTGACAAGTGCTGGAGGAGGAAATAGAGCCGTGCACCTGGTGATTGAAAACGTGCATCTGGTAACCCAAAAACACAAATATGGTCATAAATGCATTTAACGGTCATTCTGATTTTAATGCCCGCTATAGGAGCACCCTACTACGGCCCTCTTTCACTCAGGGCCGTCCTGGGTGCTTTATGGACTGTTTGACAAGTGCTGGAGGAGGAAATAGAGCCGTGCACCTGGTGATTGAAACCGTGCATCTGGTAACCCAAAAACACAAATATGGTCATAAATGCATTTAACGGTCATTCTGATTTTAATGCCCGCTATAGGAGCACCCTACTACGGCCCTCTTTCACTCAGGGCCGTCCTGGGTGCTTTATGGACTGTTTGACAAGTGCTGGAGGAGGAAATAGAGCCGTGCACCTGGTGATTGAAACCGTGCATCTGGTAACCCAAAAACACAAATATGGTCATAAATGCATTTAACGGTCATTCTGATTTTAATGCCCGCTATAGGAGCACCCTACTACGGCCCTCTTTCACTCAGGGCCGTCCTGGGTGCTTTATGGACTGTTTGACAAGTGCTGGAGGAGGAAATAGAGCCGTGCACCTGGTGATTGAAACCGTGCACCTGGTGATTGAAAACGTGCATCTGGTAACCCAAAAATTCAAATATGGTCCTAAATGCATTTAAGGGTCATTCTGATATTAATGCCCGCTATGGAAACACCCTACTACGGCCCTCTCTCTGTCGGGGGCGACCTGAGTGCATTATGGACACTTTGAAATTTCACGATGGATACTGATTGCTATACAAGCGGTAACCCAAAAACACAAATATGGTCATAAATGCATTTAACGGTCATTCTGATTTTAATGCCCGCTATAGGAGCACCCTACTACGGCCCTCTTTCACTCAGGGCCGTCCTGGGTGCTTTATGGACTGTTTGACAAGTGCTGGAGGAGGAAATAGAGCCGTGCACCTGGTGATTGAAACCGTGCATCTGGTAACCCAAAAACACAAATATGGTCATAAATGCATTTAACGGTCATTCTGATTTTAATGCCCGCTATAGGAGCACCCTACTACGGCCCTCTTTCACTCAGGGCCGTCCTGGGTGCTTTATGGACTGTTTGACAAGTGCTGGAGGAGGAAATAGAGCCGTGCACCTGGTGATTGAAACCGTGCACCTGGTGATTGAAAACGTGCATCTGGTAACCCAAAAATTCAAATATGGTCCTAAATGCATTTAAGGGTCATTCTGATATTAATGCCCGCTATGGAAACACCCTACTACGGCCCTCTCTCTGTCGGGGGCGACCTGAGTGCATTATGGACACTTTGAAATTTCACGATGGATACTGATTGCTATACAAGCGGTAACCCAAAAACACAAATATGGTCATAAATGCATTTAACGGTCATTCTGATTTTAATGCCCGCTATAGGAGCACCCTACTACGGCCCTCTTTCACTCAGGGCCGTCCTGGGTGCTTTATGGACTGTTTGACAAGTGCTGGAGGAGGAAATAGAGCCGTGCACCTGGTGATTGAAACCGTGCATCTGGTAACCCAAAAACACAAATATGGTCATAAATGCATTTAACGGTCATTCTGATTTTAATGCCCGCTATAGGAGCACCCTACTACGGCCCTCTTTCACTCAGGGCCGTCCTGGGTGCTTTATGGACTGTTTGACAAGTGCTGGAGGAGGAAATAGAGCCGTGCACCTGGTGATTGAAACCGTGCATCTGGTAACCCAAAAACACAAATATGGTCATAAATGCATTTAACGGTCATTCTGATTTTAATGCCCGCTATAGGAGCACCCTACTACGGCCCTCTTTCACTCAGGGCCGTCCTGGGTGCTTTATGGACTGTTTGACAAGTGCTGGAGGAGGAAATAGAGCCGTGCACCTGGTGATTGAAACCGTGCACCTGGTGATTGAAAACGTGCATCTGGTAACCCAAAAATTCAAATATGGTCCTAAATGCATTTAAGGGTCATTCTGATATTAATGCCCGCTATGGAAACACCCTACTACGGCCCTCTCTCTGTCGGGGGCGACCTGAGTGCATTATGGACACTTTGAAATTTCACGATGGATACTGATTGCTATACAAGCGGTAACCCAAAAACACAAATATGGTCATAAATGCATTTAACGGTCATTCTGATTTTAATGCCCGCTATAGGAGCACCCTACTACGGCCCTCTTTCACTCAGGGCCGTCCTGGGTGCTTTATGGACTGTTTGACAAGTGCTGGAGGAGGAAATAGAGCCGTGCACCTGGTGATTGAAACCGTGCATCTGGTAACCCAAAAACACAAATATGGTCATAAATGCATTTAACGGTCATTCTGATTTTAATGCCCGCTATAGGAGCACCCTACTACGGCCCTCTTTCACTCAGGGCCGTCCTGGGTGCTTTATGGACTGTTTGACAAGTGCTGGAGGAGGAAATAGAGCCGTGCACCTGGTGATTGAAACCGTGCACCTGGTGATTGAAAACGTGCATCTGGTAACCCAAAAATTCAAATATGGTCCTAAATGCATTTAAGGGTCATTCTGATATTAATGCCCGCTATGGAAACACCCTACTACGGCCCTCTCTCTGTCGGGGGCGACCTGAGTGCATTATGGACACTTTGAAATTTCACGATGGATACTGATTGCTATACAAGCGGTAACCCAAAAACACAAATATGGTCATAAATGCATTTAACGGTCATTCTGATTTTAATGCCCGCTATAGGAGCACCCTACTACGGCCCTCTTTCACTCAGGGCCGTCCTGGGTGCTTTATGGACTGTTTGACAAGTGCTGGAGGAGGAAATAGAGCCGTGCACCTGGTGATTGAAACCGTGCATCTGGTAACCCAAAAACACAAATATGGTCATAAATGCATTTAACGGTCATTCTGATTTTAATGCCCGCTATAGGAGCACCCTACTACGGCCCTCTTTCACTCAGGGCCGTCCTGGGTGCTTTATGGACTGTTTGACAAGTGCTGGAGGAGGAAATAGAGCCGTGCACCTGGTGATTGAAACCGTGCACCTGGTGATTGAAAACGTGCATCTGGTAACCCAAAAATTCAAATATGGTCCTAAATGCATTTAAGGGTCATTCTGATATTAATGCCCGCTATGGAAACACCCTACTACGGCCCTCTCTCTGTCGGGGGCGACCTGAGTGCATTATGGACACTTTGAAATTTCACGATGGATACTGATTGCTATACAAGCGGTAACCCAAAAACACAAATATGGTCATAAATGCATTTAACGGTCATTCTGATTTTAATGCCCGCTATAGGAGCACCCTACTACGGCCCTCTTTCACTCAGGGCCGTCCTGGGTGCTTTATGGACTGTTTGACAAGTGCTGGAGGAGAAATAGAGCCGTGCACCTGGTGATTGAAACCGTGCACCTGGTGATTGAAAACGTGCATCTGGTAACCCAAAAATTCAAATATGGTCATAAATGCATTTAACGGTCATTCTGATTTTAATGCCCGCTATAGGAGCACCCTACTACGGCCCTCTTTCTCTCAGGGCCGTCCTGGGTGCTTTATGGACACTTTGAGGAAATTTGCCGATGGATACTGATTGCTATTGCAAGTGGTAACCCAAAAACACAAATATGGTCATAAATGCATTTAACGGTCATTCTGATTTTAATGCCCGCTATAGGAGCACCCTACTACGGCCCTCTTTCACTCAGGGCCGTCCTGGGTGCTTTATGGACTGTTTGACAAGTGCTGGAGGAGGAAATAGAGCCGTGCACCTGGTGATTGAAACCGTGCACCTGGTGATGTGAAAACGTGCAATCTGGTAACCCAAAATTCAAATATGGTCTAAATGCATTTAAGGGTCATTCTGATATTAATGCCCGCTATGGGAACACCCTAATACGGCCCTCTCTCGTCGGGGGCGAACTGAGTGCATTATGGACACTTTGAAATTTCCGATGGATACTGATTGCTATACAGCGGTAACCCAACAAACACAATTGGTCATAAATGCATTTAACGGTCATTCTGATTTTAATGCCCGCTATAGGAGCACCCTACTACGGCCCTCTTTCACTCAGGGCCGTCCTGGGTGCTTTATGGACTGTTTGACAAGTGCTGGAGGAGGAATAGAGCCGTGCACCTGGTGATTGAAACCGTGCATCTGGTAACCCAAAACACAAATATGGTCATAAATGCAATTTAACGGTCATTCTGATTTAATGCCCGCTATAGGAGCACCCTACTACGGCCCTCTTTCACTCAGGCCGTCCTGGGTGCTTTATGGACTGGTTTGACAAGTGCTGGAGGGAAGGGAAATAGCAGGCCGTGCACCTGGTGATTGAAACCGTGCACCTGGTGATTGAAAACGTGCATCTGGTAACCCAAAAATTCAAATATGGTCCTAAATGCATTTAAGGGTCATTCTGATATTAATGCCCCGCTATGGAAACACCCTACTACGGCCCTCTCTCTGTCGGGGGCCGACCTGAGTGCATTATGGACACTTTGAAATTTCACGATGGATACTGATTGCTATACAAGCGGTAACCCAAAACACAATATGGTCATAAATGCATTTAACGGTCATTCTGATTTTAATGCCCGCTATAGGAGCACCCTACTACGGCCCTCTTTCACTCAGGGCCGTCCTGGGTGCTTTATGGACTGTTTGACAAGTGCTGGAGGAGGAAATAGAGCCGTGCACCTGGTGATTGAAACCGTGCATCTGGTAACCCAAAAACACAAATATGGTCATAAATGCATTTAACGGTCATTCTGATTTTAATGCCCGCTATAGGAGCACCCTACTACGGCCCTCTTTCACTCAGGGCCGTCCTGGGTGCTTTATGGACTGTTTGACAAGTGCTGGAGGAGGAATAGAAGCCGTGCACCTGGTGATGATGAAACCGTGCATCTGGTAACCCAAAAACACAAATATGGTCATAAATGCATTTAACGGTCATTCTGATTTTAATGCCCGCTATAGGAGCACCCTACTACGGCCCTCTTTCACTCAGGGCCGTCCTGGGTGCTTTATGGACTGTTTGACAAGTGCTGGAGGAGGAAATAGAGCCGTGCACCTGGGTGATTGAAACCGTGCACCTGGTGATTGAAAACGTGCATCTGGTAACCCAAAAATTCAAATATGGTCCTAAATGCATTTAAGGGTCATTCTGATATTAATGCCCGCTATGGAAACACCCTACTACGGCCCTCTCTCTGTCGGGGGCGACCTGAGTGCATATGGACACCTTTGAAATTTCACGATGGATACTGATTGCTATACAAGCGGTAACCCAAAAACACAAATATGGTCATAAATGCATTTAACGGTCATTCTGATTTTAATGCCCGCTATAGGAGCACCCTACTACGGCCCTCTTTCACTCAGGGCCGTCCTGGGTGCCTTTATGGACTGTTTGACAAGTGCTGGAGGAGGAAATAGAGCCGTGCACCTGGTGATTGAAACCGTGCATCTGGTAACCCAAAACACAAATATGGTCATAAATGCATTTAACGGTCATTCTGATTTTAATGCCCGCTATAGGAGCACCCTACTACGGCCCTCTTTCACTCAGGGCCGTCCTGGGTGCTTTATGGACTGTTTGACAAGTGCTGGAGGAGGAAATAGAGCCGTGCACCTGGTGATTGAAACCGTGCACCTGGTGATTGAAAACGTGCATCTGGTAACCCAAAAATTCAAATATGGTCCTAAATGCATTTAAGGGTCATTCTGATATTAATGCCCGCTATGGAAACACCCTACTACGGCCCTCTCTCTGTCGGGGGCGACCTGAGTGCATTATGGACACTTTGAAATTTCACGATGGATACTGATTGCTATACAAGCGGTAACCCAAAAACACAAATATGGTCATAAATGCATTTAACGGTCATTCTGATTTTAATGCCCGCTATAGGAGCACCCTACTACGGCCCTCTTTCACTCAGGGCCGTCCTGGGTGCTTTATGGACTGTTTGACAAGTGCTGGAGGAGGAAATAGAGCCGTGCACCTGGTGATTGAAACCGTGCATCTGGTAACCCAAAAACACAAATATGGTCATAAATGCATTTAACGGTCATTCTGATTTTAATGCCCGCTATAGGAGCACCCTACTACGGCCCTCTTTCACTCAGGGCCGTCCTGGGTGCTTTATGGACTGTTTGACAAGTGCTGGAGGAGGAAATAGAGCCGTGCACCTGGTGATTGAAACCGTGCATCTGGTAACCCAAAAACACAAATATGGTCATAAATGCATTTAACGGTCATTCTGATTTTAATGCCCGCTATAGGAGCACCCTACTACGGCCCTCTTTCACTCAGGGCCGTCCTGGGTGCTTTATGGACTGTTTGACAAGTGCTGGAGGAGGAAATAGAGCCGTGCACCTGGTGATTGAAACCGTGCATCTGGTAACCCAAAAAACACAAATATGGTCATAAATGCATTTAACGGTCATTCTGATTTTAATGCCCGCTATAGGAGCACCTACTACGGCCCTCTTTCACTCAGGGCCGTCCTGGGTGCTTTATGGACTGTTTGACAAGTGCTGGAGGAGGAAATAGAGCCGTGCACCTGGTGATTGAAACCGTGCATCTGGTAACCCAAAAACACAAATATGGTCATAAATGCATTTAACGGTCATTCTGATTTTAATGCCCGCTATAGGAGCACCCTACTACGGCCCTCTTTCACTCAGGGCCGTCCTGGGTGCTTTATGGACTGTTTGACAAGTGCTGGAGGAGGAAATAGAGCCGTGCACCTGGTGATTGAAACCGTGCACCTGGTGATTGAAAACGTGCATCTGGTAACCCAAAAATTCAAATATGGTCCTAAATGCATTTAAGGGTCATTCTGATATTAATGCCCGCTATGGAAACACCCTACTACGGCCCTCTCTCTGTCGGGGGCGACCTGAGTGCATTATGGACACTTTGACATTTCACGATGGATACTGATTGCTATACAAGCGGTAACCCAAAATTAAAAGATTATGAATAAGAAGACACAGAGAGGCTTAAAAAGTTAAACTCTCTCTCATGGGATGAAGGGACATACAGGCCTAAAGGCCAAACACCCCTAACCAGGTTATATGCCTCTATCTGGGCATCAGAGGTCACAAACAGGCCTCAAGGCCTTATTTGACCTAACCGGTAAAATGACTTTTTCTGGGAATGAGAGGACACAGAGAGGCTTAAAAGGCTAAACTCTCTCTCATGGGATGAAGGGACATACAGGCCTAAAGGCCAAACACCCCTAACCAGGTTATATGCCTCTATCTGGGCATCAGAGGTCACAAACAGGCCTCAAGGCCTTATTTGACCTAACCGGTAAAATGACTTTTTCTGGGAATGAGAGGACACAGAGAGGCTTAAAAGGCTAAACTCTCTCTCATGGGATGAAGGGACATACAAGCCTAAAGGCCAAACACCACTAACCAGGTTATATGCCTCTATCTGGCCTCAAAACCTTATTTGACCTTTGTTGGACGCCATCTTGGGCTATATGCTGAAACAACAACCAAAACGTGAATAAAGCAAAAAGTACAAGTCAATCTGGATGGGGTTTTTTTTAACTAAGGGCACACATAGACCGATAAATTGTACATGTAATTAAAACCATTTTGTGTATAAAAAATTTGAAATAGAAAATCGTGTTTTTAAGTTTTGTTGGAAATAGTGATGTTACAGGAAAACATAGGTGCCTGTTAGGGCAATTTGTTTTTGACATGCTTACTTGTTGCCCATGAGAGAGAGGGTATGAGACGAAATTTGGGACCTCTAGCCCCTCGGGAAGTATTTTAATCATTTATGAAAATTACCGATTTTGGCCAT
>NW_022262374.1:0-17693 GCF_002021735.2 Oncorhynchus kisutch | reverse complement strand
CCCTCAGGGCCGTCCTGGGTGCTTTATGGACTGTTTGACAGTGCTGGAGAGGAAATAGAGCCGTGCACCTGGTGATTGAACCCGTGCACCTGGTGATTGAAAACGTGCATCTGGTAACCCAAAAATTCAAATATGGTCCTAAATGCATTTAAGGTCATTCTGATATTAATGCCCGCTATGGAAACACCCTACTACGGCCCTCTCTCTGTCGGGGCGACCTGAGTGCATTATGGACTTTGAAATTTCACGATGGATACTGATTGCTATACAAGCGGTAACCCAAAAACACAAATATGGTCATAAATGCATTTAACGGTCATTCTGATTTAATGCCCGCTATAGGAGCACCCTACTACGGCCCTCTTTCACTCAGGGCCGTCCTGGGTGCTTTATGGACTGTTTTGACAAGTGCTGGAGGAGGAATAGAGCCGTGCACCTGGTGATTGAACCGTGCATCTGGTAACCCAAAAACACAAATATGGTCATAAATGCATTTAACGGTCATTCTGATTTAATGCCCGCTCTATAGGAGCACCCTACTACGGCCCTCTTTCACTCAGGGCCGTCCTGGGTGCTTTATGGACTGTTTGACAAGTGCTGGAGGAGGAAATAGAGCCGTGCACCTGGTGATTGAAACCGTGCACCTGGTGATTGAAAACGTGCATCTGGTAACCCAAAAATTCAAATATGGTCCTAAATGCATTTAAGGGTCATTCTGATATTAATGCCCGCTATGGAAACACCCTACTACGGCCCTCTCTCTGTCGGGGGCGACCTGAGTGCATTATGGACACTTTGAAATTTCACGATGGATACTGATTGCTATACAAGCGGTAACCCAAAAACACAAATATGGTCATAAATGCATTTAACGGTCATTCTGATTTTAATGCCCGCTATAGGAGCACCCTACTACGGCCCTCTTTCACTCAGGGCCGTCCTGGGTGCTTTATGGACTGTTTGACAAGTGCTGGAGGAGGAAATAGAGCCGTGCACCTGGTGATTGAAACCGTGCATCTGGTAACCCAAAACACAAATATGGTCATAAATGCATTTAACGGTCATTCTGATTTTAATGCCCGCTATAGGAGCACCCTACTACGGCCCTCTTTCACTCAGGGCCGTCCTGGGTGCTTTATGGACTGTTTGACAAGTGCTGGAGGAGGAAATAGAGCCGTGCACCTGGTGATTGAAACCGTGCACCTGGTGATTGAAAACGTGCATCTGGTAACCCAAAAATTCAAATATGGTCCTAAATGCATTTAAGGGTCATTCTGATATTAATGCCCGCTATGGAAACACCCTACTACGGCCCTCTCTCTGTCGGGGGCGACCTGAGTGCATTATGGACACTTTGAAATTTCACGATGGATACTGATTGCTATACAAGCGGTAACCCAAAAACACAAATATGGTCATAAATGCATTTAACGGTCATTCTGATTTTAATGCCCGCTATAGGAGCACCCTACTACGGCCCTCTTTCACTCAGGGCCGTCCTGGGTGCTTTATGGACTGTTTGACAAGTGCTGGAGGAGGAAATAGAGCCGTGCACCTGGTGATTGAAACCGTGCATCTGGTAACCCAAAAACACAAATATGGTCATAAATGCATTTAACGGTCATTCTGATTTTAATGCCCGCTATAGGAGCACCCTACTACGGCCCTCTTTCACTCAGGGCCGTCCTGGGTGCTTTATGGACTGTTTGACAAGTGCTGGAGGAGGAAATAGAGCCGTGCACCTGGTGATTGAAACCGTGCACCTGGTGATTGAAAACGTGCATCTGGTAACCCAAAAATTCAAATATGGTCCTAAATGCATTTAAGGGTCATTCTGATATTAATGCCCGCTATGGAAACACCCTACTACGGCCCTCTCTCTGTCGGGGGCGACCTGAGTGCATTATGGACACTTTGAAATTTCACGATGGATACTGATTGCTATACAAGCGGTAACCCAAAAACACAAATATGGTCATAAATGCATTTAACGGTCATTCTGATTTTAATGCCCGCTATAGGAGCACCCTACTACGGCCCTCTTTCACTCAGGGCCGTCCTGGGTGCTTTATGGACTGTTTGACAAGTGCTGGAGGAGGAAATAGAGCCGTGCACCTGGTGATTGAAACCGTGCATCTGGTAACCCAAAAACACAAATATGGTCATAAATGCATTTAACGGTCATTCTGATTTTAATGCCCGCTATAGGAGCACCCTACTACGGCCCTCTTTCACTCAGGGCCGTCCTGGGTGCTTTATGGACTGTTTGACAAGTGCTGGAGGAGGAAATAGAGCCGTGCACCTGGTGATTGAAACCGTGCATCTGGTAACCCAAAAACACAAATATGGTCATAAATGCATTTAACGGTCATTCTGATTTTAATGCCCGCTATAGGAGCACCCTACTACGGCCCTCTTTCACTCAGGGCCGTCCTGGGTGCTTTATGGACTGTTTGACAAGTGCTGGAGGAGGAAATAGAGCCGTGCACCTGGTGATTGAAACCGTGCACCTGGTGATTGAAAACGTGCATCTGGTAACCCAAAAATTCAAATATGGTCCTAAATGCATTTAAGGGTCATTCTGATATTAATGCCCGCTATGGAAACACCCCTACTACGGCCCTCTCTCTGTCGGGGGCGACCTGAGTGCATTATGGACACTTTGAAATTTCACGATGGATACTGATTGCTATACAAGCGGTAACCCAAAAACACAAATATGGTCATAAATGCATTTAACGGTCATTCTGATTTTAATGCCCGCTATAGGAGCACCCTACTACGGCCCTCTTTCACTCAGGGCCGTCCTGGGTGCTTTATGGACTGTTGACAAGTGCTGGAGGAGGAAATAGAGCCGTGCACCTGGTGATTGAAACCGTGCATCTGGTAACCCAAAAACACAATATGGTCATAAATGCATTTAACGGTCATTCTGATTTTAATGCCCGCTATAGGAGCACCCTACTACGGCCCTCTTTCACTCAGGGCCGTCCTGGGTGCTTTATGGACTGTTTGACAAGTGCTGGAGGAGGAAATAGAGCCGTGCACCTGGTGATTGAAACCGTGCACCTGGTGATTGAAAACGTGCATCTGGTAACCCAAAAATTCAAATATGGTCCTAAATGCATTTAAGGGTCATTCTGATATTAATGCCCGCTATGGAAACACCCCTACTACGGCCCTCTCTCTGTCGGGGGCGACCTGAGTGCATTATGGACACTTTGAAATTTCACGATGGATACTGATTGCTATACAAGCGGTAACCCAAAAACACAAATATGGTCATAAATGCATTTAACGGTCATTCTGATTTTAATGCCCGCTATAGGAGCACCCTACTACGGCCCTCTTTCACTCAGGGCCGTCCTGGGTGCTTTATGGACTGTTTGACAAGTGCTGGAGGAGGAAATAGAGCCGTGCACCTGGTGATTGAAACCGTGCATCTGGTAACCCAAAAACACAAATATGGTCATAAATGCATTTAACGGTCATTCTGATTTTAATGCCCGCTATAGGAGCACCCTACTACGGCCCTCTTTCACTCAGGGCCGTCCTGGGTGCTTTATGGACTGTTTGACAAGTGCTGGAGGAGGAAATAGAGCCGTGCACCTGGTGATTGAAACCGTGCATCTGGTAACCCAAAAACACAAATATGGTCATAAATGCATTTAACGGTCATTCTGATTTTAATGCCCGCTATAGGAGCACCCTACTACGGCCCTCTTTCACTCAGGGCCGTCCTGGGTGCTTTATGGACTGTTTGACAAGTGCTGGAGGAGGAAATAGAGCCGTGCACCTGGTGATTGAAACCGTGCACCTGGTGATTGAAAACGTGCATCTGGTAACCCAAAAATTCAAATATGGTCCTAAATGCATTTAAGGGTCATTCTGATATTAATGCCCGCTATGGAAACACCCTACTACGGCCCTCTCTCTGTCGGGGGCGACCTGAGTGCATTATGGACACTTTGAAATTTCACGATGGATACTGATTGCTATACAAGCGGTAACCCAAAAACACAAATATGGTCATAAATGCATTTAACGGTCATTCTGATTTTAATGCCCGCTATAGGAGCACCCTACTACGGCCCTCTTTCACTCAGGGCCGTCCTGGGTGCTTTATGGACTGTTTGACAAGTGCTGGAGGAGGAAATAGAGCCGTGCACCTGGTGATTGAAACCGTGCATCTGGTAACCCAAAAACACAAATATGGTCATAAATGCATTTAACGGTCATTCTGATTTTAATGCCCGCTATAGGAGCACCCTACTACGGCCCTCTTTCACTCAGGGCCGTCCTGGGTGCTTTATGGACTGTTTGACAAGTGCTGGAGGAGGAAATAGAGCCGTGCACCTGGTGATTGAAACCGTGCATCTGGTAACCCAAAAACACAAATATGGTCATAAATGCATTTAACGGTCATTCTGATTTTAATGCCCGCTATAGGAGCACCCTACTACGGCCCTCTTTCACTCAGGGCCGTCCTGGGTGCTTTATGGACTGTTTGACAAGTGCTGGAGGAGGAAATAGAGCCGTGCACCTGGTGATTGAAACCGTGCACCTGGTGATTGAAACGTGCATCTGGTAACCCAAAAATTCAAATATGGTCCTAAATGCATTTAAGGGTCATTCTGATATTAATGCCCGCTATGGAAACACCCTACTACGGCCCTCTCTCTGTCGGGGGCGACCTGAGTGCATTATGGACACTTTGAAATTTCACGATGGATACTGATTGCTATACAAGCGGTAACCCAAAAACACAAATATGGTCATAAATGCATTTAACGGTCATTCTGATTTTAATGCCCGCTATAGGAGCACCCTACTACGGCCCTCTTTCACTCAGGGCCGTCCTGGGTGCTTTATGGACTGTTTGACAAGTGCTGGAGGAGGAAATAGAGCCGTGCACCTGGTGATTGAAACCGTGCATCTGGTAACCCAAAAACACAAATATGGTCATAAATGCATTTAACGGTCATTCTGATTTTAATGCCCGCTATAGGAGCACCCTACTACGGCCCTCTTTCACTCAGGGCCGTCCTGGGTGCTTTATGGACTGTTTGACAAGTGCTGGAGGAGGAAATAGAGCCGTGCACCTGGTGATTGAAACCGTGCACCTGGTGATTGAAAACGTGCATCTGGTAACCCAAAATTCAAATATGGTCCTAAATGCATTTAAGGGTCATTCTGATATTAATGCCCGCTATGGAAACACCCTACTACGGCCCTCTCTCTGTCGGGGGCGACCTGAGTGCATTATGGACACTTTGAAATTTCACGATGGATACTGATTGCTATACAAGCGGTAACCCAAAAACACAAATATGGTCATAAATGCATTTAACGGTCATTCTGATTTTAATGCCCGCTATAGGAGCACCCTACTACGGCCCTCTTTCACTCAGGGCCGTCCTGGGTGCTTTATGGACTGTTTGACAAGTGCTGGAGGAGGAAATAGAGCCGTGCACCTGGTGATTGAAACCGTGCATCTGGTAACCCAAAAACACAAATATGGTCATAAATGCATTTAACGGTCATTCTGATTTTAATGCCCGCTATAGGAGCACCCTACTACGGCCCTCTTTCACTCAGGGCCGTCCTGGGTGCTTTATGGACTGTTTGACAAGTGCTGGAGGAGGAAATAGAGCCGTGCACCTGGTGATTGAAACCGTGCACCTGGTGATTGAAAACGTGCATCTGGTAACCCAAAAATTCAAATATGGTCCTAAATGCATTTAAGGGTCATTCTGATATTAATGCCCGCTATGGAAACACCCTACTACGGCCCTCTCTCTGTCGGGGGCGACCTGAGTGCATTATGGACACTTTGAAATTTCACGATGGATACTGATTGCTATACAAGCGGTAACCCAAAAACACAAATATGGTCATAAATGCATTTAACGGTCATTCTGATTTTAATGCCCGCTATAGGAGCACCCTACTACGGCCCTCTTTCACTCAGGGCCGTCCTGGGTGCTTTATGGACTGTTTGACAAGTGCTGGAGGAGGAAATAGAGCCGTGCACCTGGTGATTGAAACCGTGCATCTGGTAACCCAAAAACACAAATATGGTCATAAATGCATTTAACGGTCATTCTGATTTTAATGCCCGCTATAGGAGCACCCTACTACGGCCCTCTTTCACTCAGGGCCGTCCTGGGTGCTTTATGGACTGTTTGACAAGTGCTGGAGGAGGAAATAGAGCCGTGCACCTGGTGATTGAAACCGTGCACCTGGTGATTGAAAACGTGCATCTGGTAACCCAAAAATTCAAATATGGTCCTAAATGCATTTAAGGGTCATTCTGATATTAATGCCCGCTATGGAAACACCCTACTACGGCCCTCTCTCTGTCGGGGGCGACCTGAGTGCATTATGGACACTTTGAAATTTCACGATGGATACTGATTGCTATACAAGCGGTAACCCAAAAACACAAATATGGTCATAAATGCATTTAACGGTCATTCTGATTTTAATGCCCGCTATAGGAGCACCCTACTACGGCCCTCTTTCACTCAGGGCCGTCCTGGGTGCTTTATGGACTGTTTGACAAGTGCTGGAGGAGGAAATAGAGCCGTGCACCTGGTGATTGAAACCGTGCATCTGGTAACCCAAAAACACAAATATGGTCATAAATGCATTTAACGGTCATTCTGATTTTAATGCCCGCTATAGGAGCACCCTACTACGGCCCTCTTTCACTCAGGGCCGTCCTGGGTGCTTTATGGACTGTTTGACAAGTGCTGGAGGAGGAAATAGAGCCGTGCACCTGGTGATTGAAACCGTGCACCTGGTGATTGAAAACGTGCATCTGGTAACCCAAAAATTCAAATATGGTCCTAAATGCATTTAAGGGTCATTCTGATATTAATGCCCGCTATGGAAACACCCTACTACGGCCCTCTCTCTGTCGGGGGCGACCTGAGTGCATTATGGACACTTTGAAATTTCACGATGGATACTGATTGCTATACAAGCGGTAACCCAAAACACAAATATGGTCATAAATGCATTTAACGGTCATTCTGATTTTAATGCCCGCTATAGGAGCACCCTACTACGGCCCTCTTTCACTCAGGGCCGTCCTGGGTGCTTTATGGACTGTTTGACAAGTGCTGGAGGAGGAAATAGAGCCGTGCACCTGGTGATTGAAACCGTGCATCTGGTAACCCAAAAACACAAATATGGTCATAAATGCATTTAACGGTCATTCTGATTTTAATGCCCGCTATAGGAGCACCCTACTACGGCCCTCTTTCACTCAGGGCCGTCCTGGGTGCTTTATGGACTGTTTGACAAGTGCTGGAGGAGGAAATAGAGCCGTGCACCTGGTGATTGAAACCGTGCACCTGGTGATTGAAAACGTGCATCTGGTAACCCAAAAATTCAAATATGGTCCTAAATGCATTTAAGGGTCATTCTGATATTAATGCCCGCTATGGAAACACCCTACTACGGCCCTCTCTCTGTCGGGGGCGACCTGAGTGCATTATGGACACTTTGAAATTTCACGATGGATACTGATTGCTATACAAGCGGTAACCCAAAAACACAAATATGGTCATAAATGCATTTAACGGTCATTCTGATTTTAATGCCCGCTATAGGAGCACCCTACTACGGCCCTCTTTCACTCAGGGCCGTCCTGGGTGCTTTATGGACTGTTTGACAAGTGCTGGAGGAGGAAATAGAGCCGTGCACCTGGTGATTGAAACCGTGCATCTGGTAACCCAAAAACACAAATATGGTCATAAATGCATTTAACGGTCATTCTGATTTTAATGCCCGCTATGGAGCACCCTACTACGGCCCTCTTTCACTCAGGGCCGTCCTGGGTGCTTTATGGACTTTTGACAATGCTGGAGGAGGAAATAGAGCCGTGCACCTGGTGATTGAAACCGTGATCTGGTAACCCCAAAACACAAATATGGTCATAAATGCATTTAACGGTCATTCTGATTTTAATGCCCGCTATAGGAGCACCCTACTACGGCCCTCTTTCACTCAGGGCCGTCCTGGGTGCTTTATGGACTGTTTGACAAGTGCTGGAGGAGGAAATAGAGCCGTGCACCTGGTGATTGAAACCGTGCATCTGGTAACCCAAAAACACAAATATGGTCATAAATGCATTTAACGGTCATTCTGATTTTAATGCCCGCTATAGGAGCACCCTACTACGGCCCTCTTTCACTCAGGGCCGTCCTGGGTGCTTTATGGACTGTTTGACAAGTGCTGGAGGAGGAAATAGAGCCGTGCACCTGGTGATTGAAACCGTGCACCTGGTGATTGAAAACGTGCATCTGGTAACCCAAAAATTCAAATATGGTCCTAAATGCATTTAAGGGTCATTCTGATATTAATGCCCGCTATGGAAACACCCTACTACGGCCCTCTCTCTGTCGGGGGCGACTGAGTGCATTATGGACACTTTGAAATTTCACGATGGATACTGATTGCTATACAAGCGGTAACCCAAAAACACAAATATGGTCATAAATGCATTTAACGGTCATTCTGATTTTAATGCCCGCTATAGGAGCACCCTACTACGGCCCTCTTTCACTCAGGGCCGTCCTGGGTGCTTTATGGACTGTTTTGACAAGTGCTGGAGGAGGAAATAGAGCCGTGCACCTGGTGATTGAAACCGTGCATCTGGTAACCCAAAAACACAAATATGGTCATAAATGCATTTAACGGTCATTCTGATTTTAATGCCCGCTATAGGAGCACCCTACTACGGCCCTCTTTCACTCAGGGCCGTCCTGGGTGCTTTATGGACTGTTTGACAAGTGCTGGAGGAGGAAATAGAGCCGTGCACCTGGTGATTGAAACCGTGCATCTGGTAACCCAAAAACACAAATATGGTCATAAATGCATTTAACGGTCATTCTGATTTTAATGCCCGCTATAGGAGCACCCTACTACGGCCCTCTTTCACTCAGGGCCGTCCTGGGTGCTTTATGGACTGTTTGACAAGTGCTGGAGGAGGAAATAGAGCCGTGCACCTGGTGATTGAAACCGTGCATCTGGTAACCCAAAAACACAAATATGGTCATAAATGCATTTAACGGTCATTCTGATTTTAATGCCCGCTATAGGAGCACCCTACTACGGCCCTCTTTCACTCAGGGCCGTCCTGGGTGCTTTATGGACTGTTTGACAAGTGCTGGAGGAGGAAATAGAGCCGTGCACCTGGTGATTGAAACCGTGCACCTGGTGATTGAAAACGTGCATCTGGTAACCCAAAAATTCAAATATGGTCCTAAATGCATTTAAGGGTCATTCTGATATTAATGCCCGCTATGGAAACACCCTACTACGGCCCCTGTCTCTGTCGGGGGCGACCTGAGTGCATTATGGACACTTTGAAATTTCACGATGGATACTGATTGCTATACAAGCGGTAACCCAAAAACACAAATATGGTCATAAATGCATTTAACGGTCATTCTGATTTTAATGCCCGCTATAGGAGCACCCTACTACGGCCCTCTTTCACTCAGGGCCGTCCTGGGTGCTTTATGGACTGTTTGACAAGTGCTGGAGGAGGAAATAGAGCCGTGCACCTGGTGATTGAAACCGTGCATCTGGTAACCCAAAAACACAAATATGGTCATAAATGCATTTAACGGTCATTCTGATTTTAATGCCCGCTATAGGAGCACCCTACTACGGCCCTCTTTCACTCAGGGCCGTCCTGGGTGCTTTATGGACTGTTTGACAAGTGCTGGAGGAGGAAATAGAGCCGTGCACCTGGTGATTGAAACCGTGCACCTGGTGATTGAAACGTGCATCTGGTAACCCAAAAATTCAAATATGGTCCTAAATGCATTTAAGGGTCATTCTGATATTAATGCCCGCTATGGAAACACCCTACTACGGCCCTCTCTCTGTCGGGGGCGACCTGAGTGCATTATGGACACTTTGAAATTTCACGATGGATACTGATTGCTATACAAGCGGTAACCCAAAAACACAAATATGGTCATAAATGCATTTAACGGTCATTCTGATTTTAATGCCCGCTATAGGAGCACCCTACTACGGCCCTCTTTCACTCAGGGCCGTCCTGGGTGCTTTATGGACTGTTTGACAAGTGCTGGAGGAGGAAATAGAGCCGTGCACCTGGTGATTGAAACCGTGCATCTGGTAACCCAAAAACACAAATATGGTCATAAATGCATTTAACGGTCATTCTGATTTTAATGCCCGCTATAGGAGCACCCTACTACGGCCCTCTTTCACTCAGGGCCGTCCTGGGTGCTTTATGGACTGTTTGACAAGTGCTGGAGGAGGAAATAGAGCCGTGCACCTGGTGATTGAAACCGTGCATCTGGTAACCCAAAAACACAAATATGGTCATAAATGCATTTAACGGTCATTCTGATTTTAATGCCCGCTATAGGAGCACCCTACTACGGCCCTCTTTCACTCAGGGCCGTCCTGGGTGCTTTATGGACTGTTTGACAAGTGCTGGAGGAGGAAATAGAGCCGTGCACCTGGTGATTGAAACCGTGCACCTGGTGATTGAAAACGTGCATCTGGTAACCCAAAAATTCAAATATGGTCCTAAATGCATTTAAGGGTCATTCTGATATTAATGCCCGCTATGGAAACACCCTACTACGGCCCTCTCTCTGTCGGGGGCGACCTGAGTGCATTATGGACACTTTGAAATTTCACGATGGATACTGATTGCTATACAAGCGGTAACCCAAAAACACCAAATATGGTCATAAATGCATTTTAACGGTCATTCTGATTTTAATGCCCGCTATAGGAGCACCCTACTACGGCCCTCTTTCACTCAGGGCCGTCCTGGGTGCTTTATGGACTGTTTGACAAGTGCTGGAGGAGGAAATAGAGCCGTGCACCTGGTGATTGAAACCGTGCATCTGGTAACCCAAAAACACAAATATGGTCATAAATGCATTTAACGGTCATTCTGATTTTAATGCCCGCTATAGGAGCACCCTACTACGGCCCTCTTTCACTCAGGGCCGTCCTGGGTGCTTTATGGACTGTTTGACAAGTGCTGGAGGAGGAAATAGAGCCGTGCACCTGGTGATTGAAACCGTGCACCTGGTGATTGAAAACGTGCATCTGGTAACCCAAAAATTCAAATATGGTCCTAAATGCATTTTAAGGGTCATTCTGATATTAATGCCCGCTATGGAAACACCCTACTACGGCCCTCTCTCTGTCGGGGGCGACCTGAGTGCATTATGGACACTTTGAAATTTCACGATGGATACTGATTGCTATACAAGCGGTAACCCAAAAACACAAATATGGTCATAAATGCATTTAACGGTCATTCTGATTTTAATGCCCGCTATAGGAGCACCCTACTACGGCCCTCTTTCACTCAGGGCCGTCCTGGGTGCTTTATGGACTGTTTGACAAGTGCTGGAGGAGGAAATAGAGCCGTGCACCTGGTGATTGAAACCGTGCATCTGGTAACCCAAAAATTCAAATATGGTCCTAAATGCATTTAAGGTCATTCTGATATTAATGCCCGCTATGGAAACACCCTACTACGGCCCTCTTTCTGTCGGGGCGACCTGAGTGCATTATGGACTTTGACAAGTTGGAGGATGGATACTGATTGCTATACAAGCGGTAACCCAAAAACACAAATATGGTCATAAATGCATTTAACGGTCATTCTGATTTTAATGCCCGCTATAGGAGCACCCTACTACGGCCCTCTTTCACTCAGGGCCGTCCTGGGTGCTTTATGGACTGTTTGACAAGTGCTGGAGGAGGAAATAGAGCCGTGCACCTGGTGATTGAAACCGTGCATCTGGTAACCCAAAAACACAAATATGGTCATAAATGCATTTAACGGTCATTCTGATTTTAATGCCCGCTATAGGAGCACCCTACTACGGCCCTCTTTCACTCAGGGCCGTCCTGGGTGCTTTATGGACTGTTTGACAAGTGCTGGAGGAGGAAATAGAGCCGTGCACCTGGTGATTGAAACCGTGCACCTGGTGATTGAAACGTGCATCTGGTAACCCAAAATTCAAATATGGTCCTAAATGCATTTAAGGGTCATTCTGATTTTAATGCCCGCTATGGAACACCCTACTACGGCCCTCTTTCTGTCAGGGGCGACCTGAGTGCATTATGGACACTTTGAAATTTCAGCCGATGGTGATACTGATTGGTGATTGAAAAGCATCTGGTAACCCAAAAATTCAAATATGGTCCTAAATGCATTTAAGGGTCATTCTGATATTAATGCCCGCTATGGAGCACCCTACTACGGCCCTCTCTCTGTCAGGGGCGTCCTGAGTGCATTATGGACACTTTGAAATTGGACGATGGATACTGATTGCTATACAAGCGGTAACCCAAAAACACAAATATGGTCATAAATGCATTTAACGGTCATTCTGATTTTAATGCCCGCTATAGGAGCACCCTACTACGGCCCTCTTTCACTCAGGGCCGTCCTGGGTGCTTTATGGACTGTTTGACAAGTGCTGGAGGAGGAAATAGAGCCGTGCACCTGGTGATTGAAACCGTGCACCTGGTGATTGAAAACGTGCATCTGGTAACCAAAAATTCAAATATGGTCCTAAATGCATTTAAGGGTCATTCTGATATTAATGCCCGCTATGGAAACACCCTACTACGGCCCTCTCTCTGTCGGGGGCGACCTGAGTGCATTATGGACACTTTGAAATTTCACGATGGATACTGATTGCCTATACAAGCGGTAACCCAAAAACACAAAATATGGTCATAAATGCATTTAACGGTCATTCTGATTTTAATGCCCGCTATAGGAGCACCCTACTACGGCCCTCTTCACTCAGGGCCGTCCTGGGTGCTTTATGGACTGTTTGACAAGTGCTGGAGGAGGAAATAGAGCCGTGCACCTGGTGATTGAAACCGTGCATCTGGTAACCCAAAAACACAAATATGGTCATAAATGCATTTAACGGTCATTCTGATTTTAATGCCCGCTATAGGAGCACCCTACTACGGCCCTCTTTCACTCAGGGCCGTCCTGGGTGCTTTATGGACTGTTTGACAAGTGCTGGAGGAGGAAATAGAGCCGTGCACCTGGTGATTGAAACCGTGCACCTGGTGATTGAAAACGTGCATCTGGTAACCCAAAATTCAAATATGGTCCTAAATGCATTTAAGGGTCATTCTGATATTAATGCCCGCTATGGAAACACCCTACTACGGCCCTCTCTCTGTCGGGGGCGACCTGAGTGCATTATGGACACTTTGAAATTTCACGATGGATACTGATTGCTATACAAGCGGTAACCCAAAACACAAATATGGTCATAAATGCATTTAACGGTCATTCTGATTTTAATGCCCGCTATAGGAGCACCCTACTACGGCCCTCTTTCACTCAGGGCCGTCCTGGGTGCTTTATGGACTGTTTGACAAGTGCTGGAGGAGGAAATAGAGCCGTGCACCTGGTGATTGAAACCGTGCATCTGGTAACCCAAAAACACAAATATGGTCATAAATGCATTTAACGGTCATTCTGATTTTAATGCCCGCTATAGGAGCACCCTACTACGGCCCTCTTTCACTCAGGGCCGTCCTGGGTGCTTTATGGACTGTTTGACAAGTGCTGGAGGAGGAAATAGAGCCGTGCACCTGGTGATTGAAACCGTGCACCTGGTGATTGAAAACGTGCATCTGGTAACCCAAAAATTCAAATATGGTCCTAATGCATTTAAGGGTCATTCTGATATTAATGCCCGCTATGGAAACACCCTACTACGGCCCTCTCTCTGTCGGGGGCGACCTGAGTGCATTATGGACACTTTGAAATTTCACGATGGATACTGATTGCTATACAAGCGGTAACCCAAAAACACAAATATGGTCATAAATGCATTTAACGGTCATTCTGATTTTAATGCCCGCTATAGGAGCACCCTACTACGGCCCTCTTTCACTCAGGGCCGTCCTGGGTGCTTTATGGACTGTTTGACAAGTGCTGGAGGAGGAAATAGAGCCGTGCACCTGGTGATTGAAACCGTGCATCTGGTAACCCAAAAACACAAATATGGTCATAAATGCATTTAACGGTCATTCTGATTTTAATGCCCGCTATAGGAGCACCCTACTACGGCCCTCTTTCACTCAGGGCCGTCCTGGGTGCTTTATGGACTGTTTTGACAAGTGCTGGAGGAGGAAATAGAGCCGTGCACCTGGTGATTGAAACCGTGCACCTGGTGATTGAAAACGTGCATCTGGGTAACCCAAAAAATTCAAATATGTCCTAAATGCATTAAGGGTCATTCTGATATTAATGCCCGCTATGGAAACACCCTACTACGGCCCTCTCTCTGTCGGGGGGCGACCTGAGTGCATTATGGACACTTTGAAATTTCACGATGGATACTGATTGCTATAACAAGCGGTAACCCAAAAACACAAATATGGTCATAAATGCATTAACGGTCATTCTGATTTTAATGCCCGCTATAGGAGCCACCCCTACTACGGCCCTCTTTCACTCAGGGCCGTCCTGGGTGCTTTATGGACTGTTTGACAAGTGCTGGAGGAGGAAATAGAGCCGTGCACCTGTGATGTGAAACCGTGCATCTGGTAACCCAAAAACACAAATATGGTCATAAATGCATTTAACGGTCATTCTGATTTTATAATGGCCCGCTATAGGAGCACCCTACTACGGCCCTCTTTCACTCAGGGCCGTCCTGGGTGCTTTATGGACTGTTGACAAGTGCTGGAGGAGGAAATAGAGCCGTGGCAACCTGTGATTGAAACCGTGCACCTGGTGATTGAAAACGTGCATCTGGTAACCCCAAAAATTCAAATATGGTCCTAAATGCATTTAAGGGTCATTCTGAGATTAATGCCCGCTATGGAAACACCCTATACGGCCCTCTCTCTGTCGGGGGCGACTCTGAGTGCATTATGGACACTTTGAAATTTCACGATGGATACTGATTGCTATACAAGCGGTAACCCAAAACACAAATATGGTCATAAATGCAATTTAACGGTCATTCTGATTTTAATGCCCGCTATAGGAGCACCCTACTACGGCCCTCTTTCACTCAGGGCCGTCCTGGGTGCTTTATGGACTGTTTGACAAGTGCTGGAGGAGGAAATAGAGCCGTGCACTGGTGATTGAAACCGTGCATCTGGTAACCCAAAAACACAAATATGGTCATAAATGCATTTAACGGTCATTCTGATTTTAATGCCCGCTATAGGAGCACCCTACTACGGCCCTCTTTCACTCAGGGCCGTCCTGGGTGCTTTATGGACTGTTTGACAAGTGCTGGAGGAGGAATAGAGCCGTGCACCTGGTGATTGAAACCGTTGCACCTGGTGATTGAAAACGTGCATCTGGTAACCCAAAAATTCAAATATGGTCCTAATGCATTTAAGGGTCATTCTGATATTAATGCCCGCTATGGAAACACCCTACTACGGCCCTCTCTCTGTCGGGGGCGACCTGAGTGCATTATGGACACTTGAAATTTCACGATGGATACTGATTGCTATACAAGCGTGGTAACCCAAAAACACAAATATGGTCATAAATGCATTTTAACGGTCATTCTGATTTTAATTGCCCGCTATAGGAGCACCCTACTACGGCCCTCTTTCACTCAGGGCCGTCCTGGGTGCTTTATGGACTGTTTGACAAGTGCTGGAGGAGGAAATAGAGCCGTGCACCTGGTGATTGAAACCGTGCATCTGGTAACCCAAAAACACAAATATGGTCATAAATGCATTTAACGGTCATTCTGATTTTAATGCCCGCTATAGGAGCACCCTACTACGGCCCTCTTTCACTCAGGGCCGTCCTGGGTGCTTTATGGACTGTTTGACAAGTGCTGGAGAGGAAATAGAGCCGTGCACCTGGTGATTGAAACCGTGCATCTGGTAACCCAAAAACACAAATATGGTCATAAATGCATTTAACGGTCATTCTGATTTTAATGCCCGCTATAGGAGCACCCTACTACGGCCCTCTTTCACTCAGGGCCGTCCTGGGTGCTTTATGGACTGTTTGACAAGTGCTGGAGGAGGAAATAGAGCCGTGCACCTGGTGATTGAAACCGTGCACCTGGTGATTGAAAACGTGCATCTGGTAACCCAAAAATTCAAATATGGTCCTAAATGCATTTAAGGGTCATTCTGATATTAATGCCCGCTATGGAAACACCCTACTACGGCCCTCTCTCTGTCGGGGGCGACCTGAGTGCATTATGGACACTTTGAAATTTCACGATGGATACTGATTGCTATACAAGCGGTAACCCCAAAAACACAAATATGGTCATAAATGCATTTAACGGTCATTCTGATTTTAATGCCCGCTATAGGAGCACCCCTACTACGGCCCTCTTTCACTCAGGGCCGTCCTGGGTGCTTTATGGACTGTTTGACAAGTGCTGGAGGAGGAAATAGAGCGTGCACCTGGTGATTGAAACCGTGCATCTGGTAACCCAAAAACACAAATATGGTCATAAATGCATTTAACGGTCATTCTGATTTTAATGCCCGCTATAGGAGCACCCTACTACGGCCCTCTTTCACTCAGGGCGTCCTGGGTGCTTTATGGACTGTTTGACAAGTGATGGAGGAGGAAATAGAGCCGTGCACCTGGTGATTGAAACCGTGCATCTGGTAACCCAAAAAACACAAATATGGTCTAAATGCATTTAAGGGTCATTCTGATATTAATGCCCGCTATAGGAGCACCCTACTACGGCCCTCTTTCACTCAGGGCCGTCCTGGGTGCTTTATGGACTGTTTGAAATGTGGAGGAGGAAATAGAGCCGTGCACCTGGTGATTGAAACGTGCATCTGGTAACCCAAAAACACAAATATGGTCATAAATGCATTTAACGGTCATTCTGATTTTAATGCCCGCTATAGGAGCACCCTACTACGGCCCTCTTTCACTCAGGGCCGTCCTGGGTGCTTTATGGACTGTTTGACAAGTGCTGGAGGAGGAAATAGAGCCGTGCACCTGGTGATTGAAACCGTGCATCTGGTAACCCAAAAACACAAATATGGTCATAAATGCATTTAACGGTCATTCTGATTTTAATGCCCGCTATAGGAGCACCCTACTACGGCCCTCTTTCACTCAGGGCCGTCCTGGGTGCTTTATGGACTGTTTGACAAGTGCTGGAGGAGGAAATAGAGCCGTGCACCTGGTGATTGAAACCGTGCACCTGGTGATTGAAAACGTGCATCTGGTAACCCAAAAATTCAAATATGGTCCTAAATGCATTTAAGGGTCATTCTGATATTAATGCCCGCTATGGAAACACCCTACTACGGCCCTCTCTCTGTCGGGGGCGACCTGAGTGCATTATGGACACTTTGAAATTTCACGATGGATACTGATTGCTATACAAGCGGTAACCCAAAAACACAAATATGGTCATAAATGCATTTAACGGTCATTCTGATTTTAATGCCCGCTATAGGAGCACCCTACTACGGCCCTCTTTCACTCAGGGCCGTCCTGGGTGCTTTATGGACTGTTTGACAAGTGCTGGAGGAGGAAATAGAGCCGTGCACCTGGTGATTGAAACCGTGCATCTGGTAACCCAAAAACACAAATATGGTCATAAATGCATTTAACGGTCATTCTGATTTTAATGCCCGCTATAGGAGCACCCTACTACGGCCCTCTTTCACTC